>NW_028289236.1:624256-780320 GCF_059628265.1 Tinamus guttatus | reverse complement strand
GATGGATGTGCTTCCCTTTCCCCTCCCTGGGGGATGTGGGGAAGAACCCTCTAATAGGAGAGAAGAGAAGGAGGAGTAAGGAGGTAAATTTCACTGATTTTCAGAGTACCATGCTGCCTCAGCTGAGGTCTCTTCCCAAAGTGCCCCTTACTGATTCTAAATGCCCGGGTGAGCTCCATGGCTATCCCCAAGGAGGTGTCTTAGCTGTAGCACAAGATGAGGAGTTCTGCACCTCAGAATTGTCCCTTAGGAAAGGGAAGGGATATGGGCAGGGAGCCCCAAGCCGTGTGGCGGTCATACCCTGCTCTCATGCTTCTCCTGTAACTTCACGCAGCAGGAAGTGGCCCACAGACATGCTTCATCTCTGGGAGAACATTTCCAGTTAGTTCAAACATCTTCAGGGATGTTTGAGAGATAAGATGACTTGAACATTTACCTGTCAGTACCTTCACCTGCTGGTGCCACCAGCATAGTTCTGAAAAGCTCCCCCATCTCTGTGAGCCTTGTTGACTTTGTAGACTGCTCAGGTTTGCACTGATATTAAAAGCTAACAGGAGTCTAGGGCTCTCCACAGACTCTTCTTACAGATCTCCTCCACTTCCCCAAGGAAGCAAAGGGTCTATGGGATATCTGTTCCCACCATGGGAATTCTCCCTCTGGTCCACCCTGATGAAATCAGAGTGAAACAGTGGTGTGGTGCCCAATATGGGAGGCTGGGCCTGGAAGGCATGTTGTTCCTTCCCATCTTTGGCAGCATGGAGAAACTCTGGGAATGGAGCCACAGAGAGTCCCCAGCAGTAGTCCTGCCCCAGCTTGAGACCACCAGCTTCTCCTCTTTCTTTTTCTTTAACTTCAGTTTGTACATACGCGCTTAAATTGCTCTACTCATGTTTTCAAGAAGGGATTCGACATGAAAAAGTGTCTGTTGTTCTGTTTTGGTTATTAGGTTTCAGCAGTGTTAGGTTATTAGCAGTGTCTGTTGTTTTCTTCCACTGATTTTTGGTAGTGTTGCTTATTCAGAGAGTCATTATCTGATAGATCTGCCTCAGTTTGTGGATGGCTCCTCCACTAATACAATTTCAAATCAGTAGTACAGCTTTATTTAATGCTAACTGAAGATCTCAGCTTGAGACTTCTTTCCACATCCATTCTTTTCTGAATCACTTGTACAGGGAGATTGTCATGTGGTTTTGTGTGTGAAAGATGGATATACTGCTACATTTTTGTCCTTAGGAATGGTGGGAGGTGGAAGAGGAGAAGAAAGGGAAAGAGAGTTTTGTGATTTATCTAGCAGGAGAATTTGGGAATATATAAACATGACTTCCAGGGAATGATGCAATCCTGAAGTGAATCTTCATATGAATATAAAGGGGTGGAATCACAATGCTGCAGGGAAAAGAAATTATTCTGCACTGTGGAGAAGGGTGATGATTCCCTGCTGGTGTGACATGGGTATGACCTGAGTCCTCCCATACCTAAGAGAAGAAATGGTCTCAACTGAATTATATGAGGTGAGATTGCAAGACCCATTGGAAAATTACGTAGAAGACCAGATATGCATTGCAAAGTTTTCTCTTAAATGGGATATTTGAAGAAGCTGCTCTGTGCTGGAGTTAATGCCTGTGGGGACATTTACAATCAGCAGTAATGTCGTGCAGAGAGTAAACACCTTACTCTGTGTGAAAGGAAGGGGCTTAAGAGTTTACCCCTTCCGCCACCTCTTCTTTCTTGAGTATTTGACCCTTCTTTGTGATGCTGGCATTCAGATTTCTCCCAGGGACAGTTAATGGATGGCTACGCAGTGACTAGAGAAAAGTGCAGGGAAAAGGGCAGGGAAAATAATCTGAAAGATGAAGTGGTAGGTAGTTTCCAGTGAGTGTGGAAACCCTTCTTTGAGAGGTTGTGCAGAAACCTGTGGTGGAAAATCTTCACGCAAACACATTAGCAGGAGCATAAGTACGGACAAAGCTGAGAAGTGATAAAAACAGTGTGGGACAGCACCTATCTCCAAGGCTACCTACAGGCTTTGGGCTTCAGCTTCTACCTCCTGGTCTTGGCAGCTCTTTTCCCCTGTCTCTGCTAGAGATCTAGCTCTCAATCTCTGTGTGCGCTGCAGGGAGTGGGTTACGGTCTGTGCTGAGGTGGTGGTCCCTGGGTTAAGATGCATCAAAGATGACAAAGATGGGTCATCATTCAGGCCAGCAACTGCCTCTCCCCCTCCCCTGCGTCTTCACAGAGCAGAAGCCCACTCTCCTGCTGGCAGCTGGCCAGCAGCCCTGGCCCTGTCCACAGAGTGGACTATCTGCCCCCTTCACTAGGTGTCCCAAGCTCTCTCCCAACTCCATCCTGCATCACTGGCCATGTGCAGACCAGGCTGGTCCCAAAAGGTGTTTCTGGTGAATGGCGTGCGGAGGTGTCCTTTGTTAGGCTTTGCTAAGCTTGCAGCGCTCCCGCTTTCTCTGTAAGGAGTTCCCCATCTCTGGGGCATCAGCAGTTCGGGTGCAGGTGCAGGAATCAGGGGTGCTGGTGCAGGTACGGTGACATCCGGGGAAAAGAATAACCAAAAAAGCCTCATTCGTTTCTGACTAACAGCTGACATCCCTGATCCCTCCCTCTGTTCTCAGACTGAAAAAATCTCCTCCTCACCCTAGCATTCCTGCCTGCTCTTCCTTCTACACAGAAACCAAGGAGAAAGCAATAAAAAAATTCTTCAGTGACTCCTTCCTCTGGATTGTGGCCTCTCTTCAATAAGAGTTTCTCCTTCCCTTTTTTGTTTTCCCCCCAAATCTAACTAAATGGTCATCTGAAGCAAGCGAAAATGAGGCTGCAAAACTTTTTATTCACTTTGCTACTTCAAGTCTGTTTCCTGAAGGGAGGCTCGTGGGCTCAGCGCACGGAAATCGACAGTCGAGTCGCAAATGCTCAAGGTAAGCCTGGGCCACCCTCCAAGGTGTTTTACTGCTTTCCATCCACCCTGAGATTAGCGGATGAAAACCCGGCTGCCGTTTCGCTCTCTGCATGGCTGAGCTGGGCTGTATTTTGCTGTTGCAGCTTTGTCAGGAAGTTTTGGAGTGCAGTAGCATTTCCAGTGCAGGGCAATGTGTGTTTGAAGAGTGTTTGCTTGATGCACCTACCTATCTTTAAGGTTTTTTTCTGCTTCTCCTTGGCTCTTACTTACCAGGTGTGTAGTTATTGGGACCTGGGGTGCAGAAGGGGAGGATGACAGACAGCTGCTATCGGCTTAGCTTTGCGAAAGAGTTTGATTTTTGTCACCGGCTACTAAGTGCTATTTTATTTTTGCTCTCCTTTACAGTAATATTTATGCCAAGATGTTTTGGAAAATCATTAATTTATTGTTTTGTTCATTGTTATTATGTATTGTTAGGGGGGATTCAAGTTGTTGCTGTAGCTGCATGTTATATCAAATGATACTGGTCTCACAGAGAAGCCCTTTGAATGTAAAGGGGAAAAAATACATAGGAAGCTGTTAAATGCAACAAACTGATATTTTCTGAATGCATGCTCAGGTATAATCCTGTTTATTCTTAATGGCAAGGTGGAAATGCCATGGGAGAGTGAGCTCAGCTATACATGCATGCCTGCATGCCCTCACCAGGGATGGTTATTTGAAAGAAGTCCTCTTAATGCAAAGCCTCCGAGCGCAGCAGGAAGGGAGCTGGATTGAAGAAGTGCTTTGGCGAGTGCACGCCAGCTCCATGCAGCCTGGGCCGGGGTGTGCAGCGGGCGATGGTGTTGGGGGGATGCCCTGTGACTCCTCCGTCTCTGCGCTTGTCCTCAGACTGCCCCGTGGACCTGTTTTTTGTGCTGGATACCTCGGAAAGCGTCGCCTTAAGGGTGAAGCCCTTTGGGGACCTGGTCACACAAGTGAAAGACTTCACCAACCGGTTCATTGATAAGTTGACAGACAGGTAACTCTTTTTGCTGCTTTTTTAATTTTTATTTTCTGTGGCTGCAAGAGACAAGGCAAGCATGGGGAAGGGCCTTGGGCATGGCGGGATGCCCCAGCAGAGATGGGAGGAAAGCAGGGCTGCCCAGGGGATGTGTGGGGGCATCTCCTCCCTCTCCTCCCTGCGCCTGCCCTATTCCTGCTCCGGCTGCTCTGAAGGCGGCAGTGTGCCTTAAGCAATCCTGTCCGTGCCCGCCCCCAGGAAAGCAAGGGCTTCCTTGGAGCTACAGGAATGGCTTCCCTACCCGGACAGGGGTGCAGGCCTTGGGGCAGGTGAGGGGTGCCCCTGTTTGGAGATGGAGCTCCCAGGGCAGGCAGAGAACCTGTGGTGGGGCTTTGGGCCTGCTGGTGAACCGTTTCTGGCAACAGAGTATGTCAGAGGTGCTTCTCAAGATGCGATGGAGCCGGATGCAGTGCTCTGACCCATTCAGCTGCTCCCCTCCCATCCCAAATGCGGATGCCCTGTGGCCCCCCAGTTAGGAAGCCTCTGGATGCCTGGCTGCATCCTCGTACCAGGGAGCTCTGTGCTAAGACCTGACCCATCAGCCTGGCAGCTCCCTCCTCTGGATGCTGTTTTGCAAGCTTCTCCAGGCAGGCGGAAAAGAGTGCTGGTGCCCAAATGTGCAGCTGGGAGGATGTCCTGATGCTATGAGCACCAAAAGGGGAAAAGGCCCTTTCCTCAGGATGGGTGACAGGCAATGTGCATTTTGCCTGCCCTTTGTGTAGGCATAAAGACTATGGTACAAGACATCATTTGACCAGGAGCCTTGTACTTTGAAGTAATCTGCTGGGACTCTATCATCACAGCTTGGCACTTATTTAAGGCACTTGGTTTCAGATAGAGCCCCTGCAGCATGCAGGCAGGCAGACCGACTTCCCAAGCATGTCCCAAACACCTCCAGGCCTGCCCTGCAGCTCTTCATCTCTTCCAGAGAAGTCACCCTGCCATCTACGATGACGCACATGGTGCTGCCCAGCATCTGGAGTGTGCAGTGCTGCAGGTGGCATGAGGTGGTGGCAATGGGTCTGGTTGTGGCAAACAGCCAGGAGAGTGTAGGGAAGGTTGTGGGGGGATACTCACAGGGAAAAGCTGTTGCAAAGTACAGAGAAGCTGATTTTGGAGGAGTGAGGGGGTTTCGTCCAGGCTCTATGGGAGGCTATTCAGCCTCATCCATTCAGAACTGGTCCCAGCCTCCCAGCATCCTGAAAAGACCCATTTTTAGGCACTAGGTATGACCCCAGGCTGAGGCATTTGGAAGAAGCAATGCCTCTGTCCTGCAGACACGTACCCATGTACTAGTAAGCACAGGCTCCCTTGGTGCTACAAAGCAAACCCAGATCAGCCTTCAGAGGAGGGCTTCAAGGCACTGCTCGTCCCTGTAAGTGTGAGCATCTTTTGGAGGGAGACATTCCATGTTAATTTTAACGTGTCCAGGAATTAAAAATTCATTACAACCTCCCTGGAAATGCTGTATCAGTGGCCACCTATCTTGAACATATGTACCTTATTGTCTGTAGGAAAGTCTGCTGCTCAGTTCCAACCACTGCAGTTCACCATCCCTTTGGGGAGCCTCTCTGCCAAAGCGTCTGGCCCTTGGGGGTGTCTATCACCTGTCCTTCACTCCTCCACCTGCTCTGGACAAGCCAACCAGCTCTCACAGCTGGAATTTGCACTTAAAGCATATCCCAGCCTCGTCAGGTTGCCATGTCCGACGTGTGCCGAGGCACGAGGGTTTGACTTGCAGGAAAGCAGTGAGCCCTCGTAAAGTCCTGCTATACTTGTGTGAGGAATTGCATTTTGCCTTGTGAGCTGGTGCAAGTGAAGCAGAGCCAGAGGTATGTGGCAGGGCCCAGGCAAGGGCCGGGCCTGCCCAGATGTACTGAAAGCTTATATCCTTGCCTGTCCATGCAGGTACTACCGTTGTGACCGAAACTTGGTGTGGAACGCAGGGGCGCTGCATTACAGTGACGAGGTTGTGCTCATTAAGAGCCTCACCTCGATGCCCAGCGGCAGGAACGAGCTGAAGAACCGAGTGTCAGCCGTGAACTACATTGGGAAGGGCACATACACGGACTGTGCCATCAAGCGAGGCATTGAGGAACTGCTCATTGGGTAAGGCGGCAGGCCACCTCGGTGCCGTGGCTAGGCATGCCCGGGGAGATGGATGGGGTAATTCCAGTAGCAACACTGTGATGGATGGAGGTTAGGAGCTCTTGGAGAGCTGTGCACCAGGCAGAGCCCTGTGCTCTAGGCTGAGCTGTCCCCACACAAGAGGTGGTGGTCACTTGGATACTAAACAGATGCCAGAGTGACAGGCTGCTGGTGCTCCAGCTTGGCTGGGATGGGGGTCTGTTGGTGTGCTGCTTGGGGTGAGTGTCTTGAGGTGCCTAAGCTGCCTCTCTTGGGCTAAGTGTGTGTGCTAAACCCTTACAGCGGCTCCCATCACAAGGAGAATAAATACCTGATCGTGGTAACTGATGGACATCCCTTGGAAGGGTACAAGGAGCCTTGTGGGGGCCTGGATGATGCTGCCAATGAAGCCAAACATCTAGGAATCAAAGTCTTCTCTGTTGCCATTTCTCCCAACCATCTGGTATGATCATGCGGGCCGGATGCTCCCTGCAGTACTCACGTGGTGTTATGTCCCAGGTGGTCCCACAAGACCACCAACACAGTATCAGCTGGTGCAAAGGAGAGGCTGAATGCCCCAAGCGCAGCAGCTGTATTCAGTGATGAAGGGTCACACAGCATAGCTGGCTAGTGGGGCCCTGAAGCTCCAGGAAGGCCACAATGTGGGAAGGTGATAAGGGGTGGAGGGAGGGTGCAGCTCTCCAAGGTGTCCTATGGAAACCCAACCCTGATGTATTGCCCCGGGAAGGTCCCAGCTGGGTGCCTGCAGGTCTCACTCTGCCTTTCCACCCCAGGATCAGCGGCTCAACATCATTGCCACAGATCATACCTACCGTCGCAACTTCACTGCCACCAGCCTGAAGCCAACCCGGGAGCTTGATGTGGAGGAAACCATAAACACCATCATCAACATGATTGTAAGCATCACCTGCTCCCATCCCCTCTGCAGCTTGCCCCTTCCTGGGCTTGCTCGTCCCTCACAAACCCCTATTCTCTGCTTTTTGTCTTGCAGAAAGATAATGTGGAGCAAGTGGTGAGTGTGCCCTGGTCACAGCAGGAACCCCACTTCCTCATGGCAGGCACCATCCTTGGTGCCTGAGCTGATGCTCTGCCCCAGCATGGGGAGGCAATGCCTCCCTGCCCTTGTGCAGGTTGTTCTGGACTCCGCAGGGGCTCCATGGGTTTATCCCCTTGCCAGTCTGAGCATCTGCTCCCTGTGTTTCCCATTGCCTCTAATGCTATTTTTTCCTTCTCTCTGGACAGTGCTGCTCCTTTGAGTGCCAGGTGAGTTGGACATTTGAGGCCTTCTATTCCCTCTCCTTGTGTTCCCTCCATCCCAGGCTGTGTCTCTGTCCCTGATCTAATCCATGCTTCTCTCCTGCCCTCTTGCAGCCTCCCAGAGGACCCCCTGGACCTCCTGGTGACCCAGGCAATGAGGTAAGGAAATAGCCACCAGTCATGGCTGTTCTGCTGGGGAATTTAGGCAGTAGGGCTGGGTTTATCAAGAGTGCTCCAGCACCGGAGAGGAACCCATGGCCTCTCCTTAGCCTCAATGAGCATGAGGAAGAGGATGGCTCTCCTTCCCAGCCAGCCACTGGGCAGATTTCCAGAGAGCCCGGGGTGGGGTGCAGGACCTCAGTGCCCTAGCACTGCACCCCGGTGATGTGGGTGTGGATTCGCTATGCACTTCCGTGTACCTTTGTCCAGGCAGCTGCCCATCTTTTCCTTCCTGTGCATACAGAGCACTGATGCTAAGACTGTCTCTCCCCACTTCTGCCCAGAAGACCATCATTTTATGCCCTAGGGTGATAGACTAACTTTTTTTTCTGTCTTGTGTTTCAGGGAGAAAGAGGCAAGCCGGGTCTTCCTGGCCAAAAAGGAGATGCTGGAGATCCAGTAAGTAATCTGTTCAAGTGCTCCAGAAATGTTTTATTCGGAGCACTGTGCCTTTTGGCTGGAGTTCACCAATGCATCCTCAGTACCTGAGCAACCATGCAGTGTGGGATGGGATGGGCACCTGGTTGAGGGCTGCAGCAGGGTCTGCCAACCAGCACCTTGCATGGCCAAGGTGGCCCTAGGACTCCTCTCTCACTCCAGCTTTGCACCTCCCTCACTGTCCACTGTGGGATGACAGCTTTGCCCCTACGTCACTACCTTTCCATGGGATGCATGGTGGGATTGCAGCCAGTCCCTCCAGGGATGGGAGGGATGATGTTGAGGCATCTCCACCCCAAGGCTGTATCCACCCCACTGACTGGAGGCTGCTGGTTCTCTCTTCTCCCTGGTGGGCAGCGGTGCGGGCAGAGCAGGGCAGACCTGCTTCTCCATCACTACAAGGCTTCCTTGTTCCTCACCCAAAATAGCCACTCTTTCTGGAGGGCACTGCTGTGACTCATGTGTGCTGGCATGAGCATGAATTCTAGACTCCCTTTTGTGCCCTCTGCCACTACAAGCACAGCAGTGTTGCAGGGAAGCCTTTGGTAAATAATAAACTAATAGTATGAAGAAATTTTTTCTTTCCTCCACCCTTTTTTACTAGGTACATTTATTTTGGGAGGTGCATTTCTCCTGTGCATATAAGTGCAGTTAGTCAGTGTATGTGCTCTCAATTTGGAAACCCCATGACATGAACCTTTTCTTCTTTTTTTCTTCCTAAGTGTTTTCTGCCCTCCACATCTATCTGCGATGATGTGCCCCATGCTCATAGTTTCCCTCACCCTGAGGAAGGGCTAGGTTATTGGTCTGGGAGGGACAGGAGATGAACACAGGTCCCTCTGCCACCCACAGTAATGCAATGTTCCCGGCCTCCTATGCACTGGAGGTGGGAGCAAGCAGGGGGCCGTGGCTGGAGTCCAACCCAGCAGCAGTTTGCACCAAGACCCTGCATGCCTCTGGCTGGAATAATAAACTTGACCTACTTCTCCGCTGTGTTTTTGACTAAATTGCAAGCTGCCACCATCGGCGTGTGAGTATTATGAGAGGGACAAAAGCACAGCCCAACAGGACGACCTTTTTGAGAGGCAATGCAGAACCATGTTTCAAAATCTGTCCGTTAAAAAGTGGGGGTCAGTTGCAGACCGAGAGACAGGGGGAATCTGCCCCCATAGGGATGGGAGCTTGTGCCCAGCTGCTGCTGGTATCTGCCTTTGTAACACTGTATTTCTATCCTCCAGGGCAGGCCAGGTGACATGGGTCCTGTTGGCTACCAAGGAATGAAGGTACTTGATGCTTTGGGCTGTGGGCATTTCTAGGTAAGCTGCAGGCTCCAAAGTACCATTTTTTTTCATACTTTTTTTCTTTCTTTCATCTCTAGGGTGACAAAGGAACTCGAGGAGAAAAGGTGAGGGTGGCAAGGACGTGCTGAGGGCCTCTCCAAGACCCTCTGCCCACTTGGCCCTGCTTGTCTTGCTGTGCCTGGAGCAGCTGTCGGGCTGTCTGGCCCCGTGTGGCTGGATGGCATGGAGGTCAGGCCCACATCCGCACATGTGTGCACGCACATTCCTCCTGCCCAGCCTGGTGGCCACTGCATCTTGGATCCCTTTTGGCACTCTCCACACCAGGAGAGAAGGGGGGTCTGGTAAGGGCAGCCTCAGGGAGTCCATCCATGTGCTGCAAGACCAGCGGCATGTGAAGTCCTGCCCCTTCCAACTGAGCTGGCATGGGGACAGCAGTGCACCAGTGGGATGAATCCTCTCTGCATTAGGGGCCTGACTTCTCTCTCTTTCCCTTCACAGGGCTCAAGAGGAGCCAAGGGAGCCAAGGTCAGCTTCTGGCTTTGTACCATTTATTCTTTCACATTGATGCTCAGCAGTGGGGGAAAGGGCTTTTGGAAATCCCTTCTTCACAGTGTCTTGTCTCCATTTCAGGGTGAGAAGGGCAGGCGTGGAATCGATGGCATCGATGGCATGAAGGTAAATCCCTGTTCTGGGGCACTTTGCTATCCTGAAGATGCTGGATTTTGCACAGACACTGCTCCAAAACCATTTTGGTGTCCTGGAACTAAAGCCCATGCAACCCACTACAGTGGGGTTCCCTCACTGTGGGGCCCTCTACCAGCCAGGAACAGGGTTGGGAGCACCCCTCCTTTGGTCCTGGGACCTATGGACAGGGGCTTCTCAGACACTGCTCATGGAGATGCTCATTTTATCTTTCTAACAGGGTGAAGCTGGATATCCTGGTTTACCTGGCTGCAAAGGCTCACCAGGATTTGATGTACGTACTCCCTGGAGTCAACTTTTGTTCAAATGAATGAGTGCATCCCACTGGAAAGCTATTCCTATGGTCTGCAATTGTGGGGATCACCCAAGGAAGGGAGCTGTGGCCAAGGAATAGCTAATTGCCATACTTGGAAATATGCCTATGCATAGGCAATACTCATCCCAGGCACAGCACCTCTGAGGGATCACCAGAACAGGCTTTCCTGTCCTTGCTATGATGTTTTCCCCACTAGTCTGCACTGTGCTGGGAGCGTGTTTGGCTGAGGGGCAATCAGGGGAATGCCAGATAGGCAAAACTAAGGTTAACGAATTCCAGCCGGCTGTGCCCAGCCGCTATACAAACAGCTCTTCTGGAGAGCCTGGTAATGGCTTTGCTCTCAAGAAGCCAAGCAAGGGAAGGAAAATCCTAGAAGCTGAATCACTATAAGACCCAGTAAGTAAAATTCTGTCTATGTTAAATCTTGTAGCTTTTATACCCATGTGTTGCAGTGGGTGTTTTCTGCCCTTGTATCAATAAAAAGACCTTCTGCCTCTCTGCAAGTAGGCTTGAAGCACCAGAGCTACTTGTTTATGGTCTGTGCTATGCAGAAGGCAAGAAGAGAGGTTCTCAGGCTTCCTTCTGGCATTAGACTTGGGGATCTGTGACTTGTGAATAAAGATGCTCATGTGCATATAAAATGACAAGCACAGACCCAATCTTTGCAAGTTAGATTTCCTAAATTTGGATACCTCATTGAAAAAATATTAACCTGAAATAAGGCATGATCCTACCCCCTAGAATACAATATAAGGATAATATAAGAATACAAAAAAGGATATTCAATCACCCTTTTATGTTAAATTGTGCATTGTTTGTCAAGAGCAGACAAAGAGGGCGGCACAGATAACCACTGAGTCCTTCCTTGAGTCTTGGAAATGGGTCATCCCACACTAATTAGAAAAGCAGTGAGAGCTTTTGGAGGGCTCTGGACACCATTCTTCTGAAATTACATTCCTTCAGTTTTGCCTCCTCATTTCTTCTGGAAGGGGGCATCTTTTTTCTGTGCCTGTTTTCCTGTGGGTAGTGACACTGTCTTGGTTTTCAACAGGGAGTTCAAGGTCCACCTGGACCCAAGGGAGATCCTGGTGCCTATGGACCAAAGGGACAAAAGGTAAGCCATGGGGCACCCACGATACATGCCTCCTCCCTCCCTCTCCTCAGTGTGATGGACCAGTGCAGGGGTAGTGGAAACTCTTGCCCGAGTAGGAAGATGCTCCTCCCCCCCTCTGCAGATGGTGAAAGCACAACAGACCTGTACAGGAGAGATGGATGCTCTGGATTTAGGGGCACAATCAAGAGCAGTCGATCCATTTCTTTGTGCTGGAAAGTGGCTTCTGCAGAAGAGCAGTCTGCATTGGGCCAGTGGGTTGGTGAAGGGATATGCTGGGATTGGGGAACAGTCCAGGGAAATGCTGCCCAGGCAGGGTGGCCAGGGAGAGACTGCAGGCTGGGTAAAAGTAAAGGCATTTTGTGGCAAGTTTTGGCTCCTGACAGTATAAATAGCATGGGATCCATCCTTCAGTACTGACCAAAGTCTTAATGGCACCTTGTATCCTTGTCAAGGGGGAACCTGGAGAAGATGGAAAACCTGGCCGACAGGGGATCCCTGGAAGTCCTGGGGAGAAGGTTGGTGAAATGTCTGTGCATGCCTTGTCCTCGGCTTTGCCTAACTCCAACAGAGCTCCAAGACAAGATATACCTGCTGCCCCACTGCTTCCCCAGGATGCTACCAGTCCCAGAAGGTGTTGGCAGCATCCCTTGGCGCTCTCAATATGTGAGGAGCCCCAAGCCCTGCTTTGCAGGCAGGGGGAGAGATGCTCACTCCAGCCATAGCTTTAAAACAGAGTCTGCCCAAGGCTAAATTGTGCTGTGCTCTGTTAGCACATGAGGCTTTGCTCTAAAGCCTGCTTATCTGTCTTGTCTGAACCTCTGTGATTTCCTTATGCAGGGTGCACCTGGCAACATTGGTGAACCTGGACCGACAGGAGAAACAGGAGATGAGGCGAGTCCTCTACATGTACCAGTGGTTGTCCCCTGTGTTGGCAGTCCTTAGAGCCTGAGACCTCTTCTATTTTTTTGCAGGGCTCTCCAGGTGCAGATGGTCCAACCGGAGAACGGGTGAGTAAGACAGTCCTGCTGCTGGGCACCTTGCAGGCAAGGCAGGGGCGAGAGCTGGCAGGGCTTATCCCTGTGCTTGTGAGCTGCATATTGCATCAAAAAGAGCAGCTGGGCGAACAGTGCTGGGGCAGAACTCATGGAGATGGGAGCTTCGAGGGAGGGTTTTACCCTCAGCATGGTCATCTTATGCCCGTGCAGGAGTGGGCAGGGGAGCACAGACCTGATGGAAGGCAGCTCCTGAATTCACATTTCCATCATCTCCTTGCAGGGAGGCAACGGAGAAAGAGGCGCCCCAGGATCTCCTGGTGACCGTGGGCCCAGAGGAGAGCCGGTAACTGCATCCGCCGAGCAGCTTCTGGCATTTGTCTGCGAATAGGAGCATGTTAGGCAGCAAGGAGCTAGAAATGGGTGCTCGGTGACTAACGCATCAGTCTGCAGGCCAACTTGACAGCACTTGGCAAACATCCAGGTGTACTTTCTGAGTGCCCCTAGCAAGCACAGTGTATGGGGACAGCGGGGCTTGGAGGGACCAGATTCAGCAAGCCTAGCACATGCATCTCCATCACTGGGACTATCAAGTAGTGGTTTGCTGGTCCTGGAGAGCAGAAGCTAAGCCTGGGCAGCCAGCCTGCCACAGGCTTCCACACGGGATGCATTAGGCCCCTGGATCTTTGGCACCAGGGTGAGGAATATTCTGCCTTCACCCAAGGAGGACAACCATGGGTTGCCTGCAGAGGCAGGGCCTGGGAGAAGGGGAGCCGAGCAAAATCCACCTTGCTCTGGTCATTAGAGACTGGAAAGACATGGCTGCTGTTCTGATCCAGGAGGTAAGCTCAGTGCTTCAGTGCCATCCTGAGAGAGCCCTGATACTGCCCCTCTGTAATTGCCCCCTAACCTTGCGTCTCAGCAGCAAAACAGTGAAAACCCAAGGGACAGTGTGCCCAGAAAGCCAAGAACAGACAGAGAGTAGTCAGCCCTAGCCTGGCAAGCTGCAAAGCCATCTGCAAGGGACCACGAGGGCAAGTGAAGAGCCAAGGTTTCCTCCTTAGCACGTACACCCTTCTCAGGCTCAAGGCTGGGTGTGGATTGGTGCAGAGTTTGGGGGTCTGGGTACCTGTGACTCACTAAGGAGGGCAAGGATGCTGTTATCCACAGGGCGGTGTGCAGGAAAATGTGTGTGTGGATGAGGAGAAAAGGGACGAACATCCCTTCCTTCCCCTTTACTGAGACTAGAGCTACTCTGGCCGAGCAGGAGTCACTAGGAAAGTATTTTGCACGCCTGCCATGGCTGAGTCACTGAGAGTGTGCGTGTGTGGGAGGAATGGACAGAAGCCACTGTCCAGCCAGGACAAACATGTTACAAATGGCAGGAGGTGCCATGTGCCAGAAAGAAGGACCGGGGCAGTGGTTGAGCTGGTGGGAAGGAGGGTGCCTGCAAGGAGGATCCTGCCAGATTGCCAATAGCATCCTGCCCTCCTTTTGCCACTGTTTGTACCTAGTGCCCAGGCCAGAAGGAAGACTCAGAGGGACCCTGGGAGACAGAGAAGATAAAATGCAAGGTTCCATCCTTGACAACAGCCATCCTATGGCTAGCAATGGGAAAGCAGAGCCTGTCAAGGGGGTAGGGCCATTCAAGGATGGGGCTGGGACATGGGATCTTGGCCTGCTCATCCCCTCTTCATCGTTACAAGGACAGCCAGAACCTGCCACCAACACATACCAGCTTGGTGGGACAACTCTGGGGAGGGCATGGGGAGAGAGCCGTGTCGAGGAGGGGGCAGCCTGCAGCTGGCACATGATGAGGAGCTCTGGAAAGGGGCTCCTGGCAAATTTCCATTTCCTGTTTACTGCTCTGGGAGCGGCAGCTCCGCTGTATGTGGTGTGCGAGGCAGATGTGCGCGAGAGACGAAGGCATGTCAATGCCTTGGAGTTAAACTGTTAAGCAGATGATGGGCTGCTTTGTTCCAAGTTTCAGTCCAAGCACGAGGTTTGCTAACCTTGCCAGAAACGTCTCCACCAGTGTTCAGGGCCCTTTGGAAGTTATGTTTCATATTTACTGTTTGGCTTAGGCATATAGAAGCTTCTCGCTTGCAAACAACAGCTTTTGGTCACGACGCTTTGACGGCTTTCCTCAAGATTTTAAGTCAAGGATGGCTGTTGCAGGAGATTGCTGAACTTCTTGGGGGGGGCTGGGAGTGTCTGAATCTTCATGCTGGGGGTTTCAGGTGGAGCAGTGCCTCTTGTAAAGATGCACATCTTGCAGCATGTGTTGCTGGCTCATCTCAGTGCACGAGGACTTAGTTTTAAGGCCCTACCTGTCCAGCTCATCATATGGGCATTAGCAAACAAAAAGGGAGAGTGTCAGCAGTGAGGGGGAATGCTACTGAGCACATCGTCCCATGCCCTTACTGTGTGAAATGTCCTCCAGCTGCATTTTCTTGGAAATCTTGTTAACTTGGCAAGGACCAAGTCTATGTGAAGGCAAAGGCACACACTACCACACAGAGGCTATTATCAAAGTGGGCTGGTTCTCTCTAGTAATTTGCTTTTTTGGATTAAAAATGTGCTGAGACACAACGCCCAGTGTCAGGCAATCCCATCCTGGGGGGGGGGGCTTCATCTTGGCTCCGAGGTAGCCATGTTATCCGAGGTGAACTCCTCTCTTTCTCCCCACGCCACTGAGAGATTCTTGCCAAACGTCTATGACCTGAATCTGTTTGAAGAGCCTGCTTGTTTGGATGACTGAATTTGTCACATGCGCTACTGGTGCTGCATTATTGCATGCAAGACCCTTACCCATCTCTTTGAGTTTCTTACCTCTTCTGTGTGTGTTTTCAGGGAGAACCTGGACCACCGGGAGACCAGGGGCGGGAAGGACCCCTCGGGCCACCTGGAGAGTCGGTGAGTGTGTGGATAAACCTTCTGAATCACAGCTAGTAATGGCTGGGGCAACAGGGAGACTGGGGTTGAGGGCCAGCTGATGGCACAGCATCTAGGGGGAAGGTTCTCAACATCTTCCAGACTGGGAAATGGAGCCAGTGCAAATGGGTAGGAATTTCTAGGAGAACCTAGAACATGAACATGGCTATAATATAGAGGGTTGGCTGGTGGACTGGAGACGGAGAAACCTCCACGTCATTTCCCAGTCCTCATAGAAACAGATGCCAACAATCTGACAGGCAGATTTGGAAACTGGCAAGTGTGAGCTGCAGCAATACACAAAATTTTCAGGCCTCAGGCCAAACTTGGCTTGTTCTGGTCATAGGAGCCAATGGGACAAGTTTGTGTGAGTAAAGATGGCTTGACGGGGCCCTAAAAGTGTCTCTGACACCGTTGGCATCTGCAAATGACCCATCCCAAAGCCAACATTACTCAAGTATGCTCACTGAGAAGGCTGGCTCTCCCACTCTGGAGTCAGCTTGTCCTCACTTGCCTGGAGATCCCACTGGCTTTCTGGAGAGCAGAGTTGGCTACCTATAGCTTAAGAAAGGATTTTTTTTCCACAGTTAAAGGCTCTTTCCTCCCAATGCTTTACTAGCTCTCAGTCAAAGCTTCCAAGCCCAGAGTTGCTGCTGGGATATAGGATATAGCGCTGGTTGCAATAACTAGTAGGGTCTTTCTACCCAAGAAAACCTGCTCTGATGTACCCCAGAGTCTGTCCAAGGGTGACAACACCTTTGACCTTTACAAAAAAAGAGCTGAAAACCATAGGAAAGTATTGCAATAAATGTTCCCGTGCTGTTAGAGTAGGGCTTAGCTAAGCAATGAGATGTCAAAATCAGTATGTGAATAAAGATGAGACAGCTTTTAAGCCTCCTATGGTGAAACAGAGTATCAAGGAGTCCTGAAGAAGATCTGGAGAATGACAACTGTGAAGGGGCCACTACTGTGTTGAAATCATCTGATGGAGTCTACCATCAACCCTGATGGAGGACTTGCCTCACATAAAGTATGAGGACAGGCATGATGTGCCAAGGTTTTTCTTGCCCACAGCTAAGCTGCCCTCAAGTCTGCTTTGTGCTAGCGAAGGACACCAGGCTAATTGTGGAGGATTCTCCAGCTCCTGCTGCCACTAGCTGAGCTAAGCTCCTGCTGCAACTGAAGAGCATCTGGCAGTATCTATTTTGTTCAGCACTACTGTAGTTTCCTCTGAACTTAGCCGTTTTCGGAGGTGGCACCGGTAGAGAGGCAATTCTTTGGCTATGTGTCCAGTGCAGCAGGTTGGCAACGGCAGAGGAGGAAGGACTAGAATTGATCTCTACATGGTAGAGATCAGCTCTGACTAGGGTCAAGAAAGGAAAAGTTATGTGTAGAAGACAAAGTTTGGCTGAAGGTTTGATGCAAACTTGGAAGTAAAGTCTGTGTAAATGCACAGGGAACCAAAATGGGGCAGACCCTGCCTCCAGTCAATCTTCCTCAGTGGGGAGGAGGAGAAAAGGGACAGCTGCAGCAGGTCTCTATCCTGCCATGGAGCCTGCGTGGGCCACCAGTCTTCTCTTCCCAGGGATGCTGGATCTCAGTCAATCCCCTGTCGGAGAACAAACTGTTACAGCAGCAGCTCCAGTACCTTTCCAGACCAAAGGGCTGCCCTAGCGCCTCAGTTGTCAGGGAGATTTTAAAAGCAGTTGCAAAGCTAAGATTTTTTTTTCCATAAACTGAGGAAAAATGCTTTTGCTTGGCCAAATTAAAAATAAATGTGTAATTGGGCTTGGGCAAGGGGAAGACTTTGGCAAACGCAAGTATTTTTCAAGTCATGTTATCTGCAAACTCTGACTCATGGAGTGTATTTCTCTTGGCAAGGGCAAAAGGCTCCCACTAACCTGTGACTCCATTTCACCCTCTTTCTGCCTATGAGAGAAGCTAAAGGTCATTTTGCTCTTTCTTTGATCTCTCTAGCAGGTTTTGGTGGTCCCTGGCTGTAATGGTTGTACCTCCTGTGGTCTTTGTTGCACCCAGAGAGGAAGTGGGCAGGGAACTGCTAAAGATTTTCTTTTTGCAGTTCTACATTTTCACTAACTCCTATGCTAGTGAGACTATTTACAGACAGCGTGAGCCAAAGGTATCTTAGATTCAGCTTTGGCTGATGTGAGCGATCATGTGTTTCTACCCTCTCCTGTGCTCTCTCGTGTGGGAATAGTCACATGTCTTAAAACAGCCTAGAGCTCCACACGGCACTCTGTAAATTTAAAATGCTCTGCCCCCATCCATGTATGTTTGCTTGTAACAAGGTAGATGAAGTGACCAGGGATGTTTGGCAACTGCTTTTTCCATAGCAGTGTCATGTAAAGAGGAATAAAGCTGATGAAGAGGATTTTGGCTTCCTCAACTTCTGGGTGGCAAGAAAGAAGAGCAGCAAAGTTGGACAAGACTGAGCACCATGGTAAACAGCTCATACTCCCGGTGGGCACCATGGTAAATGGATCTGGCACAAGTTGCTGATATCTCTCAGAACAGCATTGGAACTTTGAAGAAGAGGTAGACAAAAATTCTCAAAACAGTATGATTTCTATGTCCAGGTTATTCAGTTCCACCAAGGGCAGAAGGAATCTGATATTCATAGGAACTTCATAGGATTTTCAAATTATGACCAATTTTAGGGGTAGGCAGACCTCTCGGGCAGGATAGACGTACTGCATGTTGTACCTGGACCAGCTCTTGGTCAAGAACATGTTTGTCTCTTAAGCTGCTCCAAGACCCTTTCCAAGATTGGCCTTCCTAGATCTTCACAGATCCGAGCTCAGCTTCAGCCTGAACCTGAAACTGGACACCTCAACAGCCCCGCTGTGCTTTTAAGCACGGGTTACCCTAGGCCTCATGACTTCCTTGGTGCTGGTAGTCACAGCAAGGCTCCTCCTGCACAGCATCAGTACTGCCCACAGTACGGAGCCCACGTCAGGTCTCCCTTGCCCTACCACTTAGCAGGGTGCTCAACTGGAAGCCATGTTAGGCAGCCTCATAACAAGCCAGTTACAGCCCTGCTGCTCCTTGCAACAGCTCTTGGAGCTTCTTCTCACTTCTGTTAATCCCATCAATAGAGCAATGCCATCTGTTAATCCCCAATTTTGTCAAATCTGGCCAAAGCACAAGTGACTCACTGATGTGTGCAAGGCACAAGGTGGTTGCCCCACCCACCGTGTAATGACATGAAGGATCCTACTCTTCACTGCAGAAGAACCAGAGGAAACAAACCTGTGAGAGCTCTTTATATTTTTCTAGGGTGAGGCTGGACCTCCGGGACCCAAGGGGTACAGGGGAGATGACGGCCCCCGTGGAAATGAGGTCAGTGTTGTTTCTTCACACGGTCATCCTGGGGGGGAGGGAACACAGCATGGGAAGACCAGGAGATGCTGCTCACTAGGGCTGTCCCTGAGTACCACAGATCTTGGAAATGCTTTGTGTATGAAAACTCAGCTGCTAGTTTGCTGGTGGACATATCAAGGCATTTTTGTGGGCCCCTTAGGCTGGGCCACCTTTTGTCCAACAGCTAGAGACAATTTCTGAGAGAGGAAGTGGCCACACCGTAAGTGATGTGGCTTCACACCACAATTTGCTTCTCATCTGGCAGAAGCTTATGGAATTACTCTCCAAGGGCATAAATGTCAACCGCCCAGAGAAGCTCAATTCCTAGCCCAGCTGTGGGCTTTGCATTGCTCTCGTGAGCAAAACATCTCCTGTTGTGATCTTGAAGGAGCTCGTAGGGGCACAGGGGCCTGCAGTTTACCCTGCCTGCTGCCCTTGAAAGAAAGCAGACTCCTTGTAAGCTCCCATTTGTGTTCTTCCAGTACAGTGGGACTGGTCTAAGGTAGGGTATGAGGGATCAGAGCACTGCTGGAAAACCAGCAGCAGGTAGTTGCCTCAAAGACATCATCTTCCCAGCTCACAGGACTTTGCAGAATGCTTCACTGCTGCTTCATCTCTTTTCAGGGCCCAAAGGGAGCACCTGGAGCACCTGGGTTGCCTGGGGATCCTGGCTTGATGGGAGAAAGAGTGAGTGTCCTTTTTCAGCCTCTTTTTTTTTTTTTTTTTTTTTTTTTTTTTTCTTTTCTTGGATTGACATGCAATATGGAAAGGATCAGTGGTAGCTTGGCCCCACACAGCACTTCCCAGCTCATGAGGTACTTTCTAACTGCTTGCAATGGTGCTCAAACCACCAGTTGTATATTTTTCCAACAGTTTGTTGTGGTGATCAGCTGCCTGAGGAGCGCAGGATCTTGCTGCCATGCCGTCTAAGGGGTCCACTTTTCACATCTCGTGTTCCTTCCTTTCTAGG
Organism: Tinamus guttatus; assembly: GCF_059628265.1. Taxonomy (NCBI): domain Eukaryota; kingdom Metazoa; phylum Chordata; class Aves; order Tinamiformes; family Tinamidae; genus Tinamus; species Tinamus guttatus. Next base: position 760,577 of record NW_028289236.1, on the reverse strand, counting down.
GGGAAGATGGCCCTCCCGGGAATGGCACAATTGGATTCCCAGGTGCCCCTGTAAGTTTTATATACCCCTTTGAAACCATAACATTATTATTTTTGCTTATCTGATCTAACATGCTTCATTTTCCTCATCCCCAGGGGCAGCCAGGAGACAGAGGTGGACCAGGCATTAATGTAAGTTTGTTGCGTTCTCTCATACTCAATGCAGATTGCCCTGTTTGATGTATTCTGGCTGGTGCTTTGGTGAAATGGTTTTCCCAATGCAGACTACTCCTCCAAAAGCAGTTGCACTCATAAGACCAACATTTGGGGTGGCAAGTGCTACCACTGAGTGGGAGCTGGACAGTGCCTATTGCAGGGAAAGTCCTGAAAGTATCTGTCTCTTTATAGCACTGTAATTTGGTGCTAAGCAGCCTGTGCATTTCACCAAGCCAGTTCTCTTGATGTCAGCGTGTGAGCCAACCTTATCATGCACTTTCCATGCAGAAGTCTCCTCTTCATCATTTTTCAGGGAACAAAGGGCTATGTTGGTCCTAAAGGTGATGAAGGAGAAGCCGGAGAGCCTGGCAATGACGTGAGTAATCTGTATAAAGCTGAATCATTTTTCTCCCTGAACATGGTGTGGAAGCTCTGGGCTGGATCTAGCATTATCTTGCTGGTGGGCCAAAGCCTGTCAGATTTTGTTGGATTACAAGCAACCTTGGCCACTGGGCAACACCTGATGACAAGGGTAGCTCTTTCCAGACATTCGATTTCCGCCCTGTGGCTTATGATTGGCACCTCCAGGTTGGTTGGATTGAAGTTTAGTAACGTCTCCAGTATGGGCTTGAATGCTTCCAGGTTTTATACTACCTGTGCTGAGCCATTACGCTGGAGAAGGGAGACTTGTTCATCCCAAGCCAAAGTCCTACACTTTTTTTTTGTTGTTGTTCATTGGGCATAGCAAGCTCTGATAATGCTCTCATGACAACACTACTGTTAAGTAGGACTCAGCTGATGTCTGGAAGTGTAAAGTGTTGTACATTATTCTGACATGTACAAATCTGTGCTTTTTTCTTTGTTTGTTTTTTTTTTCTTAATTCAGAATCCAACGTCAGGTCCCAGGGGCAGCAAAGGTGCAAAGGGTCACAGGGGACCTGAAGGCCGTCCGGTAAGTAAAGACCCTGAAAGGATTTTGCACCAAAGAGCACGGCATACTAGCTGATACAGCTCCCAAGAGCAGAGCTCGCAGCAGACTTCCTCAGGGTGACCCCACATACAGCAGTAGCAAGGCAGTTTGAAAAGTCACTGCTGTGGCCTAGTATATGGGTCTCTGAAATTAGCAGCAGATGTTTATGCAGAGCCAAGCAGAATTCCCTCTGAGGGAAATTCGTCTTCTCTGACATTCACGTTCATCCCAAATCAGAACAGCAAACACAAGTGTTTGTGCATTTTCCTGAACAAAACATTCTCAGATGACCGAGTTCAGCTATCATGTTTCAGCATTTTGGAGTGGCTATGAAGTAATTTCAGCTCATGCTGGGTCACTGATTGCTTGTGTTGCTCTGAATTTTCCTGGGAGTACGGGAGAGGCATCTCCAGAGTGAAATGCACCCATTGCCCCCAGGCATGGTGATGGCAAGGAAAGGGCGCATCTTGACTCGCCCCAGCAGGACACATGATGTGTGTGTTTGCTGCCTGTCATGAGCGCTTGCCTCCCCACCGTGGGAGGCCCAGTACACGTGGTGGCAGGGCACTATCTCAGGGCAGTGTCCAAGCAAATGAACCTCAGCCGCTGGGGAGCTAAACGGTTTTTCCAGCCTAAGCTCTGCGTTGCCTACTGAGAGATAGGCAGAGCTCACTGGCTGCTTTTGTAAACACTCTCTTAATGCTTCTGTTTGACAGGGACCACCAGGACCCGTCGGGCCTCCAGGACCAGATGTGAGTGGGACAGGATCTGGACTCTGTTTGCTTCCTTGGTCTGCCCTTCCCCTGCACCACCCTGCAGCTCCTGAGCAGAGGGTTGCTGTTGGGAAGGCCTCATAATCATGGACTTTTCAGAGGAATACAAAACCGATGGTGTCCCCTTATTACTGTCCCCATGAATCTCAGGGAGCAGATTTCTCTCCTTGATTGACGGTCCAGCAATAGCAAGTCTCTGGGCTAGATGATGGAAACATCTCTCATGTATGTAGAAAGGCTTTAGTATTCTTCCTAGCCTAGCCCTCCCATTTAACTTTAAGATGAATTTTATGACATTCGCCCAGCAGGGGAGGGGCATGAACCATGTATTGCCAAGATCAGGGTCTCCCCATGTTCTGGTGAACAAGCACCTAGTCTGCAGCACCCAGCAGAGGCCCAGCAAGTTGGATGTTAATCTGGGACCTTCCATACAGTCTCTTTGTGGCAGTCAGAGCAGTGGGTGCAGTTCATTGCCAACAAATCCTAGTCTTCACTTGCTCCAAGATGAGCAACACATCACTTATTTCCAGATGAAGGTGTGTTTTGAGGGCACATGGCAGCAGCTGGGCTGGTGAGCATCAGAGGCACTTGGGTAAATGGGAACCAGATAGCCTGTTAGTCAAGGTTCTTCTCTGTTTTCAGGAATGTGAAATTTTGGACATCATCATGAAGATGTGCTGTGAGTATCCCTGTGTCACTTCTCCAGCTTTTTGGCCCTGTTTAGGTCCTTGTCAAGAGGGAGGTGGCTGCTTTGCTCAGGTCTGTATCAGGCAGAGGAGCCCAGCAAGCACTCTGCATCCTCATGAGAGATAAGCAGTAAAGCCATGCTCTCCTCTGCTAGCCAGAGTGTTGCAGGGCTTGGCTTAGTGGTGCAGGTCTTTCCAGCAAGCCAGACAGTCCCCAGGCAGCACGGAGAGTGATGCTCACCAGCTGGGACAGGGGACATGGCTCCCTTTCAGTGAATAACCTGCTGGGAGCTGTGGCAGGGAGCTCAGCAATGGCAGGGTTGGTGCACTGGAGAGCAATCAAGCCAAAGCGCTGGGAGGAAAAAAGGGTGAAAGTCCTCCCTGCAGCTGGGAATGTAGGACAGAGAGAGAAAAAAAAAAAAAAAAAGTGAGTCCCGTGTGTATTGCTATCCATTCTCCAAGCCCTGGGACTTCCAGAGATTCCAAGCTTGATTTCTAAAGCCAGTTGCACAACAGCATGTGTGTGTGCTGCAGATCAGTTTGCCCTGCCTGTGCTGGTCCCATGCCTGCTGCCCTGTGTGTATAAAGTAACCCTTCACCAAAACTGCCAGCAACATTGCGTGCAAATCCATGTGTGGACCATTTTATAGCGATTTTTCAAGAGCAAGGCCTGACTCTTCCCCCTTGGAAAAGAGAAATCTGCTTTCAGACTGTGACTGATATCGCTCAGAGTGTCCTGACCATAACGGAACAGAAGTAAACACACTTTGCAAAAGATTTTAGGCCCCACGCCAGTAATGAAGTGCTGGAGTAGCACATAGTGCTTAGCGAGTATAGTTTGTGCTCCATAGTTTGATGATTTACTTAATCCTTCCAGAATTAGCCTGTATTTATATTTGAAAGGGAAACATCCTTGTGTTGAGAATCAGCTGTGCCACATACAGCGTTTCAGGTCGCAGCAGCACAGTCTGAAGCAGGAGAGAGCTGGATATTTCAAACAGGAGGGAAACCTCCGTGAGCAAGCAAGAATTTGAAATGTCCAGATAAATTGTCTTAGATTTGCAGAAACACAGACTTGCTGTCTAGTTAGTGTATGCAAAACAGCTATATCCAGTGTTTTAATGTTCTCTCTTTCTGTCTCTTCTCCTCTAGCTTGCTGCGGTGAGTATTACTTGGTTAAGTCTTCTATAAACATGTTCTTGCTCCCTTTCCCTGCTCTTTTACTTGTACCATAAATATGTGATGAGAGTACAGGAGTGAGGACCAACCATAAGCAAAGTAAGGGAAGGTTGCAAGCTCTCTGGGAGGGCACACAGGCTGCTGTGGCTCAGTCCCAAACCACAGAAAATTGTTGTCAAGGTGCCCCATGCCAGCAAAGCTACAGGCAAAATTTCCCTAAATGTTATTGTAAATGAAAGGAACATCACTTTAGTAAATGCTATGGATCCAGCACTGTTTCCTTCTCACAAAATCTTGCTCCCATCTGCAGAGAAAGTTACGACGTTTGTTTCTGCAGAGCTGTCTAGATAGGTTGGGTTGGCAATCCATAGGCCTGGAGCAAGGGCCAAGGATGCATGATGTCCATCAGTCATGGGAAAGAGTGGAACAAGCTGAGTCAGCCTCCTCAAGCCCACCTGCATCACCTCTGTCCTCCTGGACTGGGTGAATGGCAGAAGTGAGGAGGCTTCTAAGGAAATGTTTCCACAATAGGTTACTAGGTGTTTTATGGCTACTGACATCTTAAAAATGTCTTAAAAGGGACACTGAGAAAGCTCTGTGTAGAAAAATTAGCAAACTGATCAAACTGAACAAACTTGCATCTCCCATGCTTCTATTCTGCAGTTTCATTTTGTATCATGCTCTGTGGGTCTATAGCGCACAGGGCATCTAGTCTGTCACCCTTGTTTTCTGGGCTATGCTTCTTGGCCAAATATACTGCTCTGGCAGAGCTGTTGAGACAAAGAACATAAACCTCTGCTCCTGTGCTTTGCTGCAGAGTGCACGTGTGGCCCTGTTGACCTCCTCTTCGTGTTGGACAGTTCAGAGAGTATCGGTCTGCAGAACTTCCAGATTGCCAAGGATTTCATCATTAAGGTCATTGATCGGCTAAGCAAGGATGAGCGTGTGAAGGTGAGATATGCCACATGTGTGTGAGATATGCTCATGCACTCACAGTTATTTCTCCCTGCAAGCAAAGAGACAGGGAGATGACTCCACAAGACTTAGCTTCAAGTGTGTAAGATGGGCCTTTATTCCTTTCAGACTCATAGAGCAGCAGAGATGAGACAGTGAAGTCTGTTGTTCCAAAATACAGACATTTCCCTTTTCTGGGCAAAGGAACTCTGTCTGTTATGGCTGTAACCTCTTCCTCTGTGTCCCAGAAAATAAGAGTTTATAGGGGACTGTGTTCTCCTAATCCATCAGTCAGTCTCTTGAACTCTTAGTTGTTATTTTGGGAGGCTGCAGGAGATCACACATGAGATGTGTTGCAATTTCCCAGAGTATGCCAATTACCAGCTCCTTAGGCACCCTCTGCATGCTCCCAAATTTGGATGTAGGTAGTCAGTTAAACACACTACTAATGATCCTTGCTAACCAAACAGCAGTATTCTCTTAACAGTAAGTCTTTCAGTCTGAAGAGGAACAAAAATGTTTACTCTCCTTACCCTTCCCTGTGACCTGCTAAGCATGGGAAATTCCACCAACTCCCATGCTTTGCAAGGAAGGGTTGAGATCCAGTTTTTCCTTCAGGTAAAATCAGACATATCTATAGCACACAAGGAATGTAAAGCTGTGAAGACCTATCTCCAGATACATCTGTAGGCATACATGGGTCTCCTTGGCTGGCAGAGTGTCTTGTACTGAGACCACTGATCTGTGAAACCTGGATTGAGGTCTTGTTCCAATACCCCTGAGACACCATGTCCATTCTCCTTTGTATCTGTTCTACCTAGTGTTCCTCTGCTCTGAATAATACTCCCAAGGAGAGGCAGCAAAGCTTGTCAGTTAAGGCATTCAGCATGGGAGATGCAAAATAAACCTTGAGCAATTTTTCTGAGCTCTCTGGGGCCCTTCTGGCCAGTTATCTGGCTTTAATTGATTTCTGTTTCTTCAACAGTTTGAACCTGGTGAGTCACGCGTGGGAGTCGTGCAGTACAGCCATGACAACACACAGGAGCTTGTGGCCATGGGGGATGCCAACATAGACAACATTGGGGCACTCAAACAGTAAGTCTACACACTGTTCAGAGACCCAAGCAAGGGCCTCCCTACTCACAACTCAGCTTCCACCTCTGAACCAGTGGCTCCTGCAGGTAGTAAAGATGCTAAATACTCCGTAAGGGAAAGCAGTGACTGCTATTATGTCAGTCAGATGTACACTGGCAGTACCAGGCCTATCCTCTATTTCCCCACTCTGGGTTGTCTCCAACAGGCAGTATAAGCTTGTCACTTGAGTACTACAAACACGGTCCCTACAGATTTGTCTCCTCTCAGCTTCACAGACACAGAAATTGTACCAAAAGCTCATCTCCTTGGTTTACTGGCACTCGGGCATGGGCAGAGTTCAGGCTTTGACATCTGCCTCCGGCTTTCCCCTCACTGTCCTTCAGTCTAGGAAAGGGCTGCCTTGCCAGGCCATAGGTTCCAGCTCCCCTGGAGCATTCCTGGCCACAAGTCACTTACAAGAGCAGCCACATCTTTGGCTAGCAGCTTTGTAGGTGGTGCTGATGCCAAGGAACTTGCCAATTGCCTTCCCAAAGCCCTGAGCAGGTGAGATGCTGCCTTGCCTTGAAAATATGTTGGCGGACTATGTGTTACCAGACATTTCAGAGATGTATGTGGGGCAGGACTTCCAGACTCCCTGCTGCCTGTACTTGCAGGGCAGTCAAGAACCTGAAATGGATAGCTGGTGGCACCTACACTGGAGAGGCTCTGCAGTTCACCAAGGAGAACCTGGTGCGGAGATTCACGTCTGACAAGCGTGTTGCCATTGTCATCACAGACGGACGCTCTGACACTCTGCGGGACCCTACACCACTCTCTTCCCTGTGCGATGTCACCCCGGTAAGAGCATGGGAGCCTAGGCAGACTGGTAGTGTGGAGAAGCGCCCTGACTGACTGCAAGAAGCACCATGTATCAGAGTAGTGCAAACTCCCTGTGTGTCTCCACATCTTTGCTCTCTAAGGCCAGGGCAGGGAGGAATACATGTGTTCTCATGGAGAGGGACAGACCATGCCTGTTTGCTGTTGAACATAGTCATGCTGTGCCCCTCTCACCTGGCACGTCTGCCTATTTGAAAAGACCTGGTGCTTCTAAGCAGTCTAAGCAATGAGCAGGCATATCTATGGATGCGTTTGTTACACACCAGTAATGGACTTTAACTTTCCTGCAGGTGGTTTCCCTTGGGATAGGTGACATTTTCCGGAATCCCCCAAATCCAGATCACCTGAATGACATTGCTTGTTTAAGCAGACCCACCAGACCAGGACTGTCTATTCAGAGGGACAACTATGCTGAGCTCCTGGATGACACCTTCTTGCAGAATATCACCTCATACGTCTGCCAAGGTGGGTGAAAGCCCTGCGTGAGGACAAGTGGAAGCTATGGGATGCCCTGGCCTCAGACTGGTCTTGCTCACCACCCCTGTCAAATTGTAGAAGCCCCAGGGATCTGACTGAAGGCGATAAGAAACATAACAAGTGACATTCTCTCTTTTTTTTTTTTTTTTTTTTTTTAATCTTTTTAACAGAGAAGAAATGTCCAGACTACACCTGCCCAAGTGAGTATTCACTTAGCATGCCGTAAAACAAGGATTATGGATGTGGTAGTGGGGGCAAGGGACATCTGTATCTGTAAGAATGTAGAGCTGGGAGACCTTTGGCAAGGGTATAAGCAAGAAGAAGGCTCCTGTGCCCTGCTTCTGGCCTTAGATATACAACATGGGGATCTGGGCTGGAAGAGTAGATCTGGTCAAACTCAGACACTTATAACAGGCTGAGTGCATAGACATCAGCTCAAAGCACTTGGGGGCCTGGGCTAAGAAAAGCCTGAACTTTGCTTTTCTGGTACCTCCTAAAGGAAGGCTTTGCCAGACTTAGTCCTGACTCATGGATTTTCACTGAGTCAAGCAGCAAAAAATCTGTCACTACGTGGTAGTTAGAGCACTGAGTCAAGAACACATTGGGAAAGGAAAAACAAGAAAATCAATTTGAGAAAGCGGGTTGAAAAGCCACTACAAGGAGGAGTTTAGTCAGATACATCTTAAAGGCAGAAGTAAAGCAAATGCAAACCTTAGATTCATCACGGAAACAAGTCTGCCCGGGAAATGAATTGGTATCCCAGACAAGAAGGAGCAGTGCAACTCAAGGGGGTGGGGGAAGTGTGACAAGTAACAATTGTCATTAGATGAATTAAGACAAATAGGTAAGGGAGTGCAGCCCTGCACTGACCAATAAAAGAAAGAATGGAAGAATAGAAGTGTAGACTAGTGTTAGGATAGGGGAAACTGGGGCAGTAAATAGCCAAAGACTGGAGATTTTGTAAGTATGCCAGAACAGGAAGCCTGTGAGGCAATTAGTGACTTCAGGGGCCTTCCACATGAAAAGACCCAGGGAAACAGCATGACAACCGTCTCTCCTTGCAGTCACCTTTGCTGGGCCAGCAGACATCACCCTCCTGGTGGATAGCTCCACCAGCGTCGGGAGCAAGAACTTTGAGACCACCAAGAAGTTTGTGAAGCGGCTGGCAGAACGGTTCCTGGAGGCAGGCAAGCCCGCCGACGACTCTGTGCGCGTCTCAGTGGTCCAGTACAGTGGCAGGAACCAGCAGAAGGTAGAAGCACAGTTTCAGTACAACTACACAGTCATTGCCAAAGCCATTGACAAGATGGAGTTCATTAATGATGCCACAGATGTCAATGCTGCTCTGCGGTATGTCATGGGGCTGTACCAGAGGTCCTCCCGTGGAGGGGCGAAGAAGAGGGTGCTGGTGTTTTCTGATGGCAACTCTCAGGGAATCACCACGAGGGCCATTGAGAGGGCTGTGCAGGAAGCTCAGCAGGCTGGCATTGAAATCTATGTGTTGGCAGTAGGCAGCCAAGTCAATGAGCCCAACATCCGTGTCCTGGTCACGGGGAAGAGCGCGGACTATGACGTGGTCTATGGGGAGCGCCACCTCTTCCGTGTGCCCGACTATACCTCTCTGCTGCGTGGTGTCTTCTACCAAACTGTCTCCAGGAAAATAGCTGTTGACTGAGCAGCTAGGTGGGTTTCTACCAGAGCTGTGCCTGCTTCCATCTTCCCTAAAAATGAAAAACAAGCCCCAAAAAAACAGTATTCTTGATCAACCTGAGGAACTTGTGTCTACACAGATAGCCATAGTGCCACAGTCTGTCTGTGCACAATCCTCTTTCCTTTGTTCCCCCAGCTTTTTCCTCTGTGCCTCTACCCTCTTGGCCCCCAAACCTATGACTTCCTTCCCTCCTCCCCTCCTGCCCCCAGCAGGCAAACACAAGAACACCTAGCAATAAAGCCTCCAGAACAACAGAAACAATCCACCAGTTTTGCCAAGAAAGAATCAGGATGAGGAATTTCATACCACTAAAGTACTTGCCTGGTCTTGCAAGGTTGATTATGCTCTTTTCAGATACCGTTTTTCATTTCCTCAAACTTCAGCTGAGCACTTGCCTGGCTCACAACGGTCCTAACCCAATACTGTGCTTCAAGTGAAACTTCTGGCACTTCAGCAAGCTTTGAGAGGGGATCGTTGTCTCGACTGGCAAGTTTGAGTCGGATCTGGCACGCTGATGAGGGAGAATCGGACTTCATCACCCAAACCAGCTGCGTGCTAGACATGGATGGAAAGCCTTGTAGGTCTTCAGTGCTGTGGGATTGGGCACTGACTTCCCAGGGATGGGGTAGAAGTGGGTGGTGGAGCATACCGCATTGCTGATGCTCCTTTCTGGAGCAGAAGGGCTGGGCACTGACCGAAGGGCAGGCAGAATAGCCTTTGGAGGTGGGGAAAACAAGGGAAGAAGCTATGTAACTGCACTCCTTCACAAAAGTAATCTCATGGTCCTATAGTGAAACCAGGAACCTCACAAATGACCTGATGACTCTTTATGGTCCAAACTCCATTTTTGGAAAACCTTTCTGAGCCCAGCTAGTGGATTTTTTTTTCTCTAAAAGCACCAAGCTGTCTCATTCCCAGTGTGTTCTGTGGGCAAATAGAGTCCACAGGACCATCAAGGAATTAGGCTCCTGGTCCCTAGGGATATGCACTAACTGTACTATATATATTGAATTAGGGCCTAATCAGCAGTTCAGCCAAGTCAAGGAAAAGACAGCCATTCTCTACCAGGGAGAGACTCCCACTCTCCAGATATACTGATAAAGGTGCTATCACTACATGGGTGAAGTGGGCCCTTGGTGTTTACACGGTTATTTCCAAGACCGCACTAAATGCGTGATTTGGCTGGGCAAGATTTTGTTCAGTGCTTCCAGTGGTGCTCTTGCTGCGAATCAATGTGCTTCTAAGAAAACAACAGTGATTACCAGGTATCAACATCCAAACTCTTTACTCTGTATCCAAAAATCCAACTTAGTTTTATGCCTATGTTTTGCTAAAATTGTCAATTTCAGATATTTGACAAATAAATTGTTTTCCACAGTCTTGGTGGAACTTTGTCTGTCTTGAATAGGAGAAGCCCAGAAAGCTTTAAAATCTGTGCAGTGAAATACAGACCACTGGAATCCAGAAGAACTTCAGCAGGACTTCATATATTTAAAAAAAAAAAAAAGTAAATCCCTTTTTTTCCATCACAAAGCTATTAGTCATTATTGAATGCTGTGGATTTAAGTAATCTAGCCAATGGTGCATTAAAAAACTAGATGCAAAGAACAGAGGGCTCGTAAGATAGGAAATGTTTTATAGCTTTTGCTTTCCTTCCAGTTACAATGTGGTCCCTGATCTTTCCCTGATCTTTCACAGTATGGCCTTTATGCAATTATACACAGTTGTTTCTAGAAACCAAACCACATTCAGTCCCAATCTCCAGGTGAAGAATATTTGCTTTCTGCTGATATTCAGTGTCTGGGCTTAGTACCTCATTTCCTGGGTAGCCACGGACCCTGCTCTGGAGACAGAGCTGGTGGTGAAGATAATCAAATTTTTCATCCACCTTTGTGAGCCTGAGCACTCTCCAAACATTTGTGTTTTTTCTCCTCCCAGCAGCACATCAGATGCAGAACTACTCCTTTTACAGCTGGGCAATGCTTGCTTTCCCACACACAGGCCCACATTTGTGTCATGTCTTGGTAGCAGAAAGACATTACCTTGCTTCTGCTTTTTGTCATACCCTCTCCTTAGTCAGTCTCTCCCAGGTCAAGCATCTCCATTGAGAACTATCAGTTCCTGGCAAGTTCTACAATGCCAGGGCCATTTTACAGCTGGGAGCTCTGAGGAACACTTCTTCAGAGGCTGTACAAGTGGCTGCAGCTTGCATGCTGTCCTCTCACCAGAGGACAGATCACTGTCAGATGTCCCACTACCCTCTCAGTAGAAAGTTAGGAAAAAATGCCTCCATGTCTGTATGTAATAGAGACTGCTGTTGTTCCAGCTCAAGAAATATTTCCTAACAGGCCACCACAATCGTCTGTGTGAGTCATCCATTAGGGAAAGAAACATGATACAGACAAGCCACTGGGTTACACACCTACTGCTAGCCGGCCAGGTGCTGGCCTGGTGGTATCTCCAGGCAGTCATGGGCTTTGCTAGCCAGGCTGGAGGGTTGCTAGTCACCAGGAAACCTTGCATTTGCACAGCACCTGCTCTCCTTGGCTCACCGTGAAGAGGTGAGCAGGCAGCGACCAGAGCCAAGTGCATGAGCAGAGTGACGCTTATGAGCAGCAAAGACAAGGAATGGAAAAGCAGCCAGCTTGCTTAGTGTCTGCCCCAGTCAGGAGCAGCAGAGGAGGGAGAGCCAGAGTGGAAAGCATCAGCTCTGCCCAGCTGCACACGTTGCTTTGTCTCAGGGTGATGCTGGAAGCGGCTGCATCTGGAGCGTAGATCTGAAACTGGATTTTGGCTCTCCAGAAATCAGGAGGGGAGAGTCAAGGGCTGGGAGGACAGCGCATCACCCATATGAACTGACAAAGCCATGCAGGGAGGTCCCTGGGTGCCTCTCCCAGATTTGGCTCCTCCTGCAGCCACTCACCTCTTTAGGGAGGCAGGAGCAGCTGGGTGCTCCCAGGTGGAGACAGCTGCTGCCCTAGGCATGAGCATCACCCCCAGGCCTCTCTAAAGGAGAGCTCCTTCTGCTTCCAGTTGGAGCCCTTCCTTTATGACTTCCAGCACACAATGCTGTGAGGATGAAGAAAATGATCCCTGTGAGACTTGCTTGCAAGGGCAGCCTGCCTTAGGCTGGAGCTTTGCTGGCTGCACCCAGGCAGTGCTGAGTGCTTTGTCCGGGGCTTTCTCCAAAGGCTGCTAAGGGAGCAGGGCTGGAGCTGCTGCAGCAAAGCTTCCTCTTGAAAGAAAAGCTGCGCTAGCACAAATGGCTGAGGGGGCCAGCTGCAGGGGAAATGTACGCGTCCTTCCTCAGGGATGAAGACCCGCAGAGGCAGCCAGGGCGAGTGGGAGAAAGCAGCCCTTCGTGATGCAGTAATTTCCTCTTGCGCCAGTACGGGGAGGCGGTTTGGAAAGGTCTGACACCCCGGGCTTCTTCCTGGAGATGTTGGCCTGTCTTGGTCCCCTTTTCTGTAATAGAAACCAAATGTTCTTTGTTTCTCCCTTCCTCCAGCCTCAGCCGCTTTGCTCTCAGACTGCTCCTTTGCTGAGTCACCATCAGCTGCGAGCAGGGGGGACCGGGGGCTGCCTGCACCCGTGACAAGCAGAGAGCTGCTTAATGTCTCCCTGAGGACTTTTATTTATGGATTTTATGGATTTTTATTTATTTATTTTCCCACTGAGACCTACCCCCCTCTTCCCCAGGGGACCATGCGTTATCCAGGCCGACGTGCTGAGCGTGCATGCAGAAGCCACCCAGTGACACTAGGAAAGCTATTCCCTCTTTTACCTTGGTTTTGCACGTAAAATACCTGTGTTTGCTGCAAAAATGCTTGGAAGAGAGGAAAAAATGGTTGTTTTGCTTCTAGCTATGGATTGTGCCCCCCCAGAGAAAAAAGAGGGAAGATAAAAGGCACCTAGAAAAAAGCGCGGAAAGTTTTCTCTTACATTTGGTTGGGTTGCAACTTTTTTTTTCTGCTTTAACCTAAAAATGTGGGTGAAAGGAAGGATTTTTCCTGCTTCCATGCATCTTTTTTTTTTTTAATCTAACCATGTCCTTGATTTTTTTTTTTCCCTCTTACTGAAATGCTGAAAGAATCCAAACTCGGCAAAAACTGTGCAGTGTTTTAAGTGTTCCTCGGTTTCCACCTGAGAAAAAAGTCAGAATATTCCCTTAAAACTCCAGTTTGTCCAGAAGAAACAGCATCTAAAAGAGCCCATGTTTCATCAGGTCCTTTCTCAGGAAAACAGGGACCAGCAGGGACTTTTCAGTGGTATTTGATGCTTTGTTTTTACATACGTTGCTTGCCTCTCCCCACATTTGTGCACTGTCCAGGCAGGATCACAGGAGTCACTGCCGAGTGGCTGGGCCAAAGTCAACCCCTATATGCTGGGCCTGTTTTGTCTTCCATTTCTAGCTATATTTGCTCCTGTTGTTTCAGTCTCGATCTTTATGCTTCCATTACAGGGAGGGTCAAAAATGTCTCTGCCTGCGGGTCTGCTTTGTTAAACTTCAGATGCTCTCCAGATGTTCGGCAAGGGGATTTATGTAACAATGACAGGATTTGGGCCATATTTCTGTGTTTTCCTCTGACTCAAATCTCCTCTTTTGAGGCTGTACTGATTCACAGCCATTCCCAGGAAGACGATAGCTAGGGAAGGTGAGTGCCACTCATGCTGCCCTGCTGGTGTGGTGGGACTCCTTGAACCCTATGAGCAATGCAAAAAAATAATAATGCAAAAGGCTGGTGCAGCACTGTAAGACTAAAGTCCTAATGGACAGAGCAAAGTGACATAAGAGAATTGGTCTGGAGAGCAAGAGGGAAATATCTTGCCCAATTTGCTTGTGCAAATGAGAATATTGGGCTGCTTGCACTTTGGAAGCCCCAAGTTGCTGAGCTACTTCAGCCTGCTGGCACTGTTGGTCTCTGCCCAGACCTCCTCAGCTCTGTGGCTTTGCCCCTAGGGCAGGTCTTTTAATCATTTGAATCCCCCGGGGTCATTGCTTCTCCAGGAACATCAGGTATGGCAAGAGGCTCTGCCCTGAACCACACAGAGTATCACAGTACCTGTGCAGAGATGTGTCTAGCCCCAGCTGCCAAAATAAGACAACTTTAACTCATTCCCCATCAAATGCAGAGAGGTTTTAAGACCATTTTGCCTCCTCTTGTTTACTTTGCAGCAGTGTCTCCTAGTCTGGCCAGCGTAGGCTCTTCTCAGCTTTCAGCTGCTTCGTATCTCAAATCCTATCTTGGAGGCACAGCTATTCTCCCAAAGATAACCTCTCTAGCATCAAGGCATTGCTATATAGTCAGTCCTGAGGTCTAAGTCACTTCACTGCACTCCTGTTAATGCATGCTTGGGTCTGCAGTGCTCCCAGCACAGACAGGAATATGCTGGAACATCATGGTTGCTACCTCCATGCCAGGTGTCCTGCAGCTACAACAGCGCATCACAGATCTTGACCTATGCAGAGCCCCAGGAGAAGACATGTCCTCCAGGGCTCCAGATGCATTGCACTGGGGATGGTGTAAAGAGGAAGAGCAACAAGGACGCTGCAGAGGTAAGAGCCTGAGTTGTGTGATGCAGGGAAGGAGGGAATCGCAGCTCTCAGGATGGCAGAGGCTGGAAGCGTGTGATTTCTGGCAATACAAAAAGGCCCCTGTTTCTAAGGTCTGTGCAATTCTTTGCACGAGGGGTTTTTTTCACTGCTGTTGATGCAGTGTGGGTTTGTCTGCTCCTTTGCTTCTATGGGTTTGTCTGCTCGTTTGCTGGCAGCTCTCAGGCTAGTAGTTTAGCCTAATTTCACAGACCTCTCATGGCAACTCTTCTCATAGCTTGTAGTCCAGCCAAATGGGTGTTCACAAAGCCAGTGACAGGCCTCAAGCATTATAATAATTAGCTGCTCTAGCCTGATTCTTAATTGTGTATACAAAGTTACTTAAGAAAAATTTGCTGTGTCTGCAATTTACCCAGGGAGCACAGGACCCTTGTCCTAGCTGAACAGCAAATTTACTGATATTAAAATGCCTGTTGCCTCTCCTATGTGTTTTAACTGAATTTATTTTTGTTCATGTTTATACTTTGTTTTGTGTAATTGCATGGTCCTCTGCCATATGAGAAATGCCATATACGGAGAAGGAATCATGATGTATCTAAGCTTGTGGGGAACAGTAGAGAAAAGACCATAACCCATTAAAATCATGGGTTTGAAATGTAAAAGGAATTCTGAGCAAATCTAAGACCAAGGAGGAAGAAACAAGCACCCTTATCATGATCTCCCTTATCATGACCCCCCTCCAAAATTGCCTAAGATCCTCATGACCCCCCATATCCATGCGCATGGTAAGAGAAGAACCATGCATAGGGTAAGAGAAGATGGCATAACTCTAGGAGGTTTGCATATAGCGCTTCTGGTTATTGTTAATTCGAAATTTGGATTAAACATATTGTAACAAGAGTAAGGCAGCTGATCATTGGATTTTCATTAAGCTGGACAGACATCAATTAGACAAACAGTGATTTATTGTATCTATGCATAAGGAGTCTTCCTTGCTGGCACATAACCAAATTGTGCATGTAATAAGTATGTGCACCCAGGGCCCTGCTCTTCAAAATATGCCCTTTCTATCAGCCAGGAGATCATGCTGGATCTACAATGCCTGTTTTCCCAATTCTCCCACAGAAAGGATGATCCCTGCTATGTTCCTCACCAGGTCTCTGGCAGGGCTCTTGGACACAATGACAACAAGAAGCTCTTGAGGGGCATATGACAAGAGGGAAGCTGCAGCCAGCTGGCCCAGCAGTTGGCTCTCCCAGAAGTTAAAAGATGACTGCAAAGGACTGTTGATATATTTTTGAAATGAGTAATTGATGCTGTTTATTTTCCAGTTCTTTGCTTTTCTATTTTGTTTAAATACTGTTTCTTAAGCGCGTGGCTTTTTTGCTTGGAAGTGAGGAGGATTAGTTCACTAACCAAACAGAGCCTGGCAGCCTGGCCATTAAAGCAACTAATTCTGGAGAAGTTAACTGCTGTGAGCAGGTCTCTGAACCAGTTCTGTTTAATACCCGTTCTTGGTTGTAACTTGGTGCGCAATTCCTCATTTTCATTTCCCTGCTAATTCTTCAGTCTACCAAGATCGGCATAAAACCTGAGTGTCGAGCAGTGTCAGGGCCTAGAAAAGGAGTGTGACCAACTAGTAGGCCATCGCCATTCCAGGGTAAGCTAAGGCCATATAGAAAATATGAAGGGTTCTCATAGGGGTGCCATGGCATTATTTTGTGTGAGAAGCAATGTAAGTGGGTTTACCTTTGGTATTATCACACATGTAATTACCTCAGGACACAGAAAATCTCTGATCAGAGCAGAGGACAGCAAGTGACCTTGGGTTCTACCTCGCATGGGAGCCCCTGAGAGATATTCCCAGAGACGTGAGTGCATTCAAACCCCTCCACAAGGCATATTGAGACAATTAGACAGCCTTTCCAGTGAGGACTGAGAAGTAATGGAACAATTTATCCCAATAAAATATTACTGCAGTAGTTTCACCTGCTCACGGTCCCAGTAGAGCAAAATTCCTGGTCCTGTTTGTTGTTACAGAAACTAACAGGAAACACTTTTCATCTTCGTCATCCTTGTAAAAAAATGTTAGTTTAGCATCCAAGTTGCTGAACCAAATGAAAACACAGCTGGGGGACCTTCTTGATAATAATCTCTTGATAATAATATTAAAAGGAGGAATGAATGAAATAGCAGAAGATGGAGGCAATGAAGCCACATCCCGCTCCTAACATCATGCTTCTGGAGAAAGGTAGGGGGGATTTTTTTTGTTTTGTTTTCTGCAGAGGATACCCTTTGGTTATAACATTTCATTCTGGGTGATTCCAAAAGTCTTGGGAGATGAACTATTTCTGGAAAAAGAAAATGTAGTATATGTACATTCACCAAAATACATCTAGGGAAGAGGAGTCTTTCAAACTTTGCCTTGCCTTGCTCCTTCGACACAGACACTGACTGTGTCCTAGGGCCTGTTTTGGAAGCTGCTTTGGATTAATGTCAAGATGGGAATATAGTTGAGGTTTTTTTGTGCTATAACAAGAGTTTTTTACAGACTCCTCACCACTGCATAATCGAATAGCCCCTCTCCCCTGATGGTGCAGGGCTTCCTAGTCATCTCTCTGTAACACAAGACTTGCACGGACTTGAAAATCATGACCCCTGCAGGTCCGCAATTTCTCTGTCCTTCTGAAATATAAAATTAGCACTCAGATTAAGGTGTTTGCCTATATCAGACACTAATTCCAGAGACGCCTTCCTGCTCAGCCAGTTGCGCAGCAACTTTTTATGTTTTCTGTTTGTCTCACTGCTGGGATACTGTGCTATGATAGTCGGGCTCGTGAGGTGATGCCAAGAGGAGCTGAAAAAGAAAAGAAATTTCCAACCTGCAGGAAATTTCATCATGTTAACGTTTGTTTTTTGTCTTGGGTTGGCACAATGAGTCAAAGTACTGAATTTGTCTTGTGAGATGAGGCTTTCCAAAAAAAAAATCCCAGCTTCAAAAATATTGATTCATTTTACATGAAACCCTCTGATTACTAGGTGGCGTCTGCTAGAAGATGTTTTTGGACTGCTAATAATAGATCCTCCAAGAGTGTAAATAACCCAAACTTTAGCTTCTTTCCACCATCATATTACCTCAGGTGGGACTGTCGGAGGTGAGTGTTTGGAGCCAGGACAGGTAGGAGTATTTTGAACAAAGAGAAAATGAAGGCTCTTCATCTTTTCAGCCACCCTTGGGGAACACAAGGTAGAAATATCTGGGCATTTGTACAAGGTTTTCTTAGAAGGAGAAAGCAGCAAGTAAATTTTTGGAGCCCTCTTTCTTATGGAGCATTTTTCTTATGTGATCTGCTTGTTAGTCCTTGTCCTTTATGCTGTGGACATGGAGATCACATTCTTCCTTTTCTTGCAGAGATTTTTATCTGCCTGTGGTCTCCTTGTTTGCCACCTTGTTTTTCTTTTGCAACCCAAACACCTGCTTCTCTTCCATGGTGCCAGAAGCCTGTAGGAGCACTCAAAGATATAGCAAAAAAGTCTAGAGGACTGTTCCCAGCCATGTTATCTAATGCAGTTTCTCATAGCGACCTTGCTAATATAAGAGCAACCTGAAAAAGCTACTTTGAATCAGGAAGGAGTTTGATGGGTGTCCTTCCTCCTTGTTCCTGCTTAGGAACAAGGCTTGCGTTTGTTTGAGAACCTGCTTGAGTTTGTTTTTTATGTTTAAAGTCTGCTTGATCACACTTTATTTTCTGGCCCACAGGTTAATTGCATAAGGATTACTTAATTTTGAGACTTTAACCATAAAGGTCCCTGCCCACCAAATCTATTAGTTGGTGAATGTTTGTTAGCAGTGATTGATTTCCCCCATGCACCTGACTCCCAGTAAGGTTTTGTCATACAGCAGAAAGCCTTTCTGGCCCCTGCAATGTTAGACAAATGGTTTAACAAGGCTAAATTGTACTTTTGGCAAGGAAGAGTGAGCATCTTGACATGTTTGTTTTGCAGAGTTGTCCTAGAGACTAGAAAGGGATTAAAGCACATATCATCTATGTAAAGACAGCTTTGAAACAACTGACAATCAAGCAATGCAAAGCAATCTCTGCTTTACGTGTGGATTAGCAGAATATGCTCAATTAGCTGTCTTCAATAACTATCTGATACCATCCAGGAACAGATCATTTCCCAAACTGAAAATTGAAATCTGACCTGGTATCCTGAAAATGCAGGCCTAACAATGCTCCTTGTGACAGCGGCAAGGACCAGGATATTCTTGGGAAAAATAAAGTAATGTCAGCCTTCCCCAGAATACAGTCCAGAGGAAGAGAACCAGTTTGCCAAATCTGTGGTTTGCTCCACACATGGACACAGGCAGGAATATGACCCGTGATGTGCAGCTGTATCTGTCTACTGCACACACACAGGGATGGGCAAGCGCAAAAGCCATGGATGAAACACAATCCCTTGCAGTGGACTTTCTGTTCCCGGTCACTTAGATAACTTCAAAACTGCCAGACTGACGTTTCAGCTTTGCAATTACAACTATCTCCCTACTCTTCTGCTCCAGACAGGGGCCTTGTGCAGCATCTGTGTCTCATGGGGAAAAGGCCGAAGGCTGCTACATGGTGGCACATCGCTGCAAGTGGCCCAAAAGCCTCTGCAAAAAGGAGGAACTCTGCATGATATGGAACAAAATATATATATCTAAAACAGTTTTTACACTGGCATGAGAGAGCCCCCAAAGCCTTGTTGTAATTACAGGCACTTACCAGGACCTGGCTTTCATAAGCCACTTGAATTATACTCTGATCCCTCAGGGAGACATGGCAAATCAAATAAAGAATGCTGTCCCTGTCTAAGAAGACCCAAAGCAGACATATTTATTTCATACAGGCTTTTTTGGTGGTGTTGTTAATCCTTCCTTGCCTGGTATGTGGGGGTAATGGCTCTTTGAAGTTCGCTAACTTTCCAGAAACAAGCTATTCTTGTGATAAAATTGAGGGATTAACTCCCCCTGGAGCCTTAAATCCCAGATGCTGCTATAAACTAGACATGGATGCTGCTATAAACTAGACATGAGTTTCTGCAATTGCACAAATGCATTCCCTGATTTCTTGCAGTCAAATTGAACCAAGCAAAATCAGTGATCAAGTGCCTCACCCCATGTTGTATGTCTGTCCTGGCCTGACAAATGAGATGGGGAGAGGTTGTGGTGGGACAGGCTGCAGTCAACCTTGGTGCCCCATAAGACTGGAGTGACCCATTTTTAATAGGAGTTGTATTCCTGGCTTAAGAGAAGGCAACTAGTGCAAGAATGAGAGTGTAAGTTCAGTACCTAGAACTCAAACTTTCTTGTTTCTCTTAAGTTTGGAGAAAAGGCATCTCTGTCAGATCCGGGCCATGTTTCTTTCCTGGCTCAGTTCTAGAAAGCAGCTCAGACCTTCACAAACATGGACACTAGCTCTAAGTGCTTCTGAAATCCCTGGAAATCCCTCTCTTGCACTAAAGATCCCAAGCCCTCATAGAGCATCAAAGCAGCTGCTCCTTCATCTGAATTATCATTACTTCTGTACAAACTGGAGAGCTTGACCCTGGGCATTTCTGAGAATTATGGATTTCTGATATTATCCCTGGTATAAAATTATCTCTGCATCTAAAATTAGACAATGGTTAATGCAAGAGCTAAACACAATTACATACGGCATTTTCTATGGGATCCAAAGTACTTGAGATTTTTTTTCAAAGGCAGCCTGTGAAAACAGCATGTTGCTTTTCTGATTTTCTAGGGCAAGCCTATCCCAAAGATTAGGACATTTGTAGCAGACTGCCATTCCTCAGCTTCTGAAGGCCTAGTGTGGGAGTGCTGGGCATATATTTAACAAGAGACAGCTGACAGCCACTGGATGAATCCCATCTGGAAGACTGCAGACTCTCTGAAAAGTGTGTCAAAAAGTGTCTGGCATTTAGAGGAAATGAGAACATGTGGCAGCTTATTGCATTCAAAACCAGCCTTCCTAAGAACATTCTGGTCTGCAGACTTAACTCCATCTCACAGGACACGGTGGTGTTCTGCTGAAATTGTCATTTACTATGCAAAACTGCAAACCAAGTAGTATATTTGACTGAAAAAAAAATCCTACTCAGTGTTGCACATGGCTTATACCCAGGATAACCCATTTCCTTTCCCTCTTGCTTCCCCCAGTACATGGGCATTGGGTATCACTAAATTAAATAAAATGACCAGCTCCTCCCACAAATCACCCTCCAGCTGCAGAGAGTTAAATGGCAGCAGGAGAGCTTAAACAAGAAATTGCTGCTGATTTTATCAGCCTTGAGAACAAGGACAGAGGTCCTAATGCAAAGCAAGGTGGGTTGCAGACTACTGCTGCCTAATTTCTCTTTTTGATATTCTTACAGGTCCTTTCATACATTGATATCCTACAGATCCTAGGAGGGCTTTTTTTTTTTTTTTGCACTTTGCTGGTGCAGGAGGTGGCTGTGCATAATGTGGTTAGCATTGCTCTGAGGCCTTGTGTGCTCTAGAGCTCTGTATATGCCTGGAGCTTATGTTTAGCTGTTATCTAGGACTATTAGCTTATTGCTCATACTTACTTAAAGAAGTGCTGAGGAAAAGCAGGAAGACTTTCTATTTAGCAGAGACGGAAGAATAATGGGAGTTTGTGTGATTTGGCTGGGAGTCTTGGGGTCCCTGCAGTGTCCAGTTCCAGCTGGTATCTCACCATCTAACCACTGCTATCCCACTTGCAATGTAAAATAGATATCCTGCTGGTTCATTTGCAAGCACAGGCGATCAGAGTTCAATGCCATCAAGCTCTACTGGCATTGTTCCACTCTCCATAGTTGCATGAGGATTTGGGATTTCCTGAAAATTCAGGATCCCTTGGGCTTAAAATGCTGTAGATATGTTGGGTCTGGAAAGCCCCTGATGGATGTGGCAGGGCAAAGTATGGCTGAGAAACACCATTTGGATATATGCTGAGCAAGTGAAGAGCAAACTGAAGAGTTATATGTGACAGTGGTATTCTTTACACAGAATATAGGCATTGCCATATATATATAGGGAGAGGGAGGCTGTGCCATTTGGTATGGTGCCTTGTAGAAACAAGCCTCCCAGTTGATGACACTGCTGGCTGGGTGCTCTGTTTGACTCACTCTAGCTGATAATTACATTGCACTTGAGTTATCACTAGAGCGTCTGTGGCAGAAATTGTGCTAACTAGAGAGCTTCTCCATATCCTCTTTGGACTATGGAAGAGAAAGCAATCTGGTATGAAAAACTGTAATATACTAGTATATGGGCTGCATAATAGGCAACACATAATAGGCAATAATCGTGGCAGAAGCCTCAAAACTTAACACTGTACCATGGGGTCAGAGAGGTGTTACCCAATTCAAATCTTCCTGCTATAAAATTGGAAAATCAGGTTTTGGATCACATTGTGCACAGTGTCTATTCAATTCCAGAGGATACTGAAAACAATGTGTTTGAAACAGATGTCTCTATAATGCTTGTTGGTTCTGATGGTTGGTGGGTTTCTGTGCAGGGAAAAAAGCTGGAAAAATACTGTGGGCTCTTTTGTGGAGGTGGGCGATTGCAGGGCAAAGAAATAGAGTTTGTTCAAGACTGCTTCAAGGCTGTAGGAGAGATGGGAAGTGAACCTTTCCCCCTTGTGGAAGAAACTCTAGGAAAAGACTCCTGAGCAGGAGGCGATATAGGCCAGAGGCAGTGATGTATAACAAAGTCAGGGTCCTGTTGAGAGATGTGTCTGGCTTAATGTTTTCTGATGGCTGGATCTAATTTGCCCTCTGTGCACCATGCATGAGCTTGGAAATGCCTTACTGAGATGTTCATCCTGGCTAAATGCTGTACATTGCTGCCAGGGCAGGTGCCTTCACCATTTATAGTCATTTGCAGTTAGATTCATCTCCTCTAGCTCTTGTCTTCAATGAAGGCACCTTAGTGTAAGCTGATTCTTTAAGACCCCTTCATAGCAGGGATAAGAATTTCACTCCAGAAATGCCATTTAACTGGAACCTCATCTAACATGCTAGAGGGGGACAAATTGGTCACTACAAGGCCCATTTCTCTCTACTAGTTACAAAGGAGGCTGTGGAGACCATATCAGAAGTGCATAGCCTAATTGCAGACCTGATCCCAAAAGCAGATACTACTCTTCGGCTTCTGTAGCGTGTCACTGTGACTTTTTGTGTTATGGCTGGACTTCCTATGAGCTCTGATAGTTGAATTGAGCTGCAACTGCTATGTCTCCACTTTCTTGAACTCTGTTGGTTTTGATAGCCAAATTAAAAGCACATGCTTACTGTCAAGTTGTGAAATTGGATTTACAAATACTCGGCTGACCCACAAACAGTGTTTTTCTATTGATCTTAAGCTAGCAAATATTTGCTATCCACTGTAAAGGATTTATGTGTTGCATTAGTTAAAATCATGTGTTACATTGGGCATCTTTTCCAGGGATTTTGTATTAAAACAGAAAGTATTTTTTAATTCCATGTGTTCAAAAAAAAAAAGTGACAAATTATTTTTACCGATGTATTATGAAGAATTTAGTAAACAAGTTATTTTAATAGGATATTGTAAGAACCCCCTCCTCAGTGCCTGATTTGCAAATCATTTTTCTATCTGTACATTTTTGTTGAACATCATTCCAAACCTGTGGATCTTTATTGCATCCTATCACTTTGGCTCAGACCGTGCTCAGAAAGTGGGAGAAAGCTCTGAGAAATGTTTGTAGTTTGTGGGATTACTGCTGTCTTCTTGCAAGATAATCGTACTTTGGGCCTGCAGAGCACCAGTAGACTGATAAAAGGAGCAATACTCCTTTTTACTCCTTTACTCACAATCTCTGTGTCTCTGTGATCCTGATCATCATGCTGTAGTTCAGGATGATGGAGTAGAGGGGAGCTGCATGGCTTTTGTCTATGTGAAAAGTCAGCAGCTTACAGAAAGTACAATATCGTGTGCTGCCTTTGCTGCTTAGTCATACTGCAGTAACTGTAAGTTGGCAGCTGATCTTACCCCATTCCCTGCAAATGTTTCCATTTATGGTTGGGATTTTTACTTCCCTTTGCCTCCCATCTCTACATAGATGGAAAGTATTCAAAAGGGAGGCCATAGATTCACATCAGAAGAAATCAGCTCTGTATATTTGTATTATGTATTTCAAATGTGTCTTACTGAAGCAAGCTACCCAGGTTAATTGAGGGAGCCATTAGGGATCACTTTGGCCAGAAGCGGGTACTCTAACTGCCTAGTGACGAGAGCACAGATGTCAGTATGGCTATCAATATTTTCCTTGCTCCGGGCAGGCTTAAGCTGTGAAGAACATGGCAGGCGTTTGATCTTCTGGTATGAACTAGGAGCTCCCAGCAGCTGAGCGCTGGGCATGATCCCTCAGGAAGGCACTGCTTTTGGTGCATCATCAAAGCGAGAGGTGCCTCCCCTCCAGGCGGAGGAAGAGGAGGAAATACTGAATGCTCCTGACTGGCCTCCAAGAATAAGGGATCTAGTTACAGAGAAACACAACATGTGGGATGCAGATTCTTTCCATGTGATACAGATGTGCAGGCTTGCAATACTGTGTGTTCGAGTAAGCCTATGGGGGAAGCTTTCCTGCCTCATGAAGAGCTTTAAGGTAGATATGAGCTGGAAACGGGTTGTGCCTGCTGCGGGTTGTTGCATTGGCTAGATTTAGCACCTCTAGGGGAACAGCACTCTTGTTCTAGCAGGTTGGTCTCCCTGCACCTCGGTTTCACTTGCCTGCCATTCCCTGGCTACTGTGGATTAGCTGGATTGAGAATGATTCAGTAGGATGAAAGTTTTTTTGCTCACCAAGAGTACTTGCCTTTCTTTTAAGCCCAGATTTCAGCAAGGCACAGAAAACCTGGTGCTTTTTGCTGTGGCTCCATACGCTTTGGTGGAAATGAGGCATGTACTGAACTGAAACTGGAACTGAGCGGCAAGGTGGTGTTTTCACATGAGTGCAGAGATCCCTTTCCGCTCCCTCCAGGAAGATACGTTAAGAAAAGGAACAGGAATTTAATGAACTGATCGGAAGGAGTTTGCTAAGTCCTGTACACAAGGGACCAAATTCACTTGTGCTTATGCCATTAAGCCAGTCTTTCCTGAGAATTGACATTCCTTGGAATGAGGAATTCGCAAGTCTCTGACTGAAGGCTTTGTACTTTGCAGCCTTGTTACTAGTGTCACTGCCAGCTGGGAGCCTAAACTAAGCTAGCAGTCTTTTATCAAAAGTATATTGGTGGGACCTAAGTACCGTAGATATGGACCCTCACTGCTGCACCAACCCCAACTGAAAGGCTGGAGTCTGACCTAACCAATGTGCTGTGAAGGAGGCACATGTCTGTGAACAGAATGGAAAAGAACAAAGTAAAGGAAGAGGTTCTTCCAGTTGACATGATAAGCAATGATCTGGCCATATCAGCAAGCACCTACCTAGGTGTGAGCAAGCACCTACTAAAAAAAAGTTTTTAAGGTCTCCAGGAGGAAAACAAAGCACCTGCTGGGCTCTTTTCAGGGATGAGGAACAAGGCAACACTTGCCCACTGCTTTCTGAAAGACAGTGTTGTCGGGCAAATCAAAGGCCATTCAGAAGCCCATCAGTCTTTTAGCTCTGAAGGAGATGAGAAAAGGCAAATGGCTTGTTCTTAATGTAATCTACTTGGAGAAGTATCGAAAGGGTGCAAAGATCTTGCAGCTGGCCTGGACCATTAGGTTGGCAGCTGCTTTGCCTTGCTTTTCTGCAGTGTATAGATAACCTTGCCATTGCTGAAATATTTTCCTTTAAATGTTTGGCTCACTTCTGGGTGTTCTGAAGAAACATGTGATTTCTGTAGAAGCTTTTTGAAAGCAGTTCATTGTTTTTTTCCAGCCAAAGAATAGTCTTTGCTGGAGATGATTTCTCTATAATCAAAGCATTGAAGTTCTATGAACAGAAGAGTTCTGGCTATGAACAAAACCACCATGTGAAGAATAAATGCGTTTTTATTGCCTGGACTTGCAGATAAAGTCCAGTCTACAGCTTGTGACTTTTTGGTCTGTGTTATGAAAATGAATCCAAAAAAAGGAGGTAGAAAAGGAGGTGGAAAACATTTAAAGCAATTTGAAATCAGCATGTCATGAAGTAGCATCCCTTAGCCTATATCTTGGGATGCAGAAGGTATGTGCTTCTTCTCAAGAAGTCTGATCCAGTTCTTACTGAAGTCAGTGAAATCTTCCTTCTGATTTCAGGAGTTGGATTAGACTATTTTCCAGCTAGACAGGCATTTCAAGCTAGTATGATTTCCTATTGTGTTGGGTATAATCAACACTTCTCTATCAGAGCTAGGACATCCAGGAGAATGGAAAATCTGAGGTGTAATGTGGTTACCGTAGGAGGCACTGGTGAGGAGAATGAAGGAGCACCAGGACCTTTGGTCTGAGACAGCCTGGGTTCAGTCAGGCTTTACCTCCAGCCGAGTGAAAGATTCGTTGCATATAAACAGATGTTGTCAGTGCCATTTTGGCATTTCTGTTCATCATGTGGGGTTCCCATGGAATGTGTGAACCTGAGCTGCTGAGGGTGAGAAAGCAGCGCACCACCAATCCAAAGTCACATAGCAGTAAGCATAGGCCTTGTGCCTATGCAGCCTCTGCCTCTTCCCAAGGGTTTCAAATCAAAGCCATGGACCAGAGACAAGCTTGCCATGTGTTCATAGAGGAAAAACAAATGAGAGGTTTTGCCAAAAGCAAAACCAATTTCTCTCTGTTCCCTGCTGTCTCCTGTTGCCTGATGCTGCCAGGCCTCACTCTGTCCATTCACCCCAGCCAAAGCAGTGGTCTGTCAATAGGATCCATGTGTTCCTGATGAGAGGCCTGAAGAACTTAATCATCCCTGGTCTGGGGTTTTCTGTCAAGTATTTCTACAGTCTACAATTATCTGGCTTTCCCAAAAGGAAAGTGGGAGGCTGACTTCCCCACAGGTTTTCCAGCAGCTTCTACAAGTTCTTCCTCCAAATTTCCCTTTTCTAGCCCATTTTACACCTTCCAGCCTTTCTAATTGTATTTGTGTGTTGATTACGAAAATGTCTTTGGTCTTCAGTATATCTGACAGATGTGTTAAACTGATGATTCTGGTTTCATGAGGCAGGGAAATATGCAAATATAGGCACGTCCCTTTAGAGCATGCTCATGTTTGCCTTCTAAACCATGATTATATTCCTCAGTCTATTTGCAGGAAATTCTGTTAGTACCATGGTTTTAGAATAGGGACAAGGTATCTTGGCACTTAACGAGGATGTGAATGAGGAGTGTGTAGATGACATGGCACATTTTTAATGCAGTTGTATAAGTTACACTACTGTACAAAGAGGCACTCAAGGAGGTAACTTTGGGCTTTTGAGGACTATTTAAACTGCCAGAGTAGTGTAGGAAAAATGTTAATGTGAAATGAGGATCTGCCTTGTTTGTCCAAGAAGATTATTTTCTAAAGAAACAAGTAATGTGACTTTATTTGCTTGTTTCTGCTTCCCTCTCTATACTCTCTCTTCATATGTGGAGGCTGTTAAAGCTCCTGAATGGGTAAGGGATAGATGGGAACTAAAGAACTGTGACTGCATGCCTGCATTTTCACCCCCAAAGTTTATTTTATGCTTATCATACACCAAGGCTGGAAAATCTCAAGCCTATTGGGACTGGAGATAAGCACTTGAGTTTCACTGACTGTTTTCAGGAGAATTAGTTTGAACACAAGATGTTATTTATTGTTTCCAGTGAAGTTGAAGGCTGGACTTGCATTAACCACGCAGATGAAAATCACAGACACTATGTTATACTGGGGGGGAAAAAAAAGATATGCCTCATCCTAACAAAAATCATTTTTAACTCTTTTGTAACCTTGATCTCTTAGGCTGGTTTAAGGTACCATCAAAAACAAGAAACCAAAAGAAGGATGTGATATTGCTCTCCTTTTTGTGTCTTTATATTGCTGTTTTTCTATGCAGAGTATTTGCTTGTTTTGACTCGGAGGATTATAAGCACCTTTGATAACAGCTCACTTAACAATCTTGATATAATTAGGTACTTATTGTTCAACTAATTAGATAGGAGTTTTGTATATTTATATTAGATTTCTTATATGCCTATTTGAGACTTTGACACTCATTTATATACTATTTTCCTTATCAGTAGATTTCTACTGGGATGTTGTATTTGGCTTGAAGGGCTCTTCAATACAGAAATACAAACTTATTGAGAATAAATACACAGCTACAAAGGAAACAAAGGCCTGAAATATTCTATACCAGAGGAAAGAAATTCAGTATGGGGCTAGGGGAAGAGGACGTGATAAGTGTCTTGCCAAAAATAGGACTCTGTTGTATGTGACCTGAGGAGCCAAGCGTGAACAGCCAGGAGCTGAAATGCTGTGGAAGGTTCCCTGGATCCACATCAAAAAATGTGAAAAGCAACAACCATTAAGCAGTGGAAAAGTTCTGTAGTTCTTGCAGCAGCTGCTGGGCGGATGCCCTGGCGGTTCTTCATGCTCCCCTGGCCAGGTGCTGTTCTGAGAGCAGGGCAGCTCCCTGTAGTCAGCTACCCATGGCAAGGGAGTCAGTTCCTGGAGGGCTAAAGACATACTGCATTTTAGCTTCATGGCTTGATTGCTGAGGTGGGCAGAGATTTCGGAGATTAGTATTATTTCAGTACTGAGGCTGATCTGACATAATTGTGACACATTCTATTAACAAGAGCCTGAATTACCTGCAAAATATATCCTTAATTTAACCTGTGATAAATCTGGCTTAATATTCAGGTCAGGAATTCAGTCATGATGGTAGCCCTTGTTCCAGGACCACGCTTCTTATCATCCAGAGAGAGCAGGAGGGTTAATATTGAGGAGCTAAAAATGATTCCTTATTGCTGTAGGAACCCAAGAAGATATTTCTAGTTCATTTCAGTAGTTGTTTGCATTAACCTATGCAGTGTCTTTTGCCCCTCTAGTGATGCAAATGTGAATAGTGTTTTATTTTGAAGCTTGCTGTCAAGCTTGGACAGCTGAATAGATGTACAGACTTCTGGGTCATTCCCTATCTTCTAGCTGTCTGAAAGCATTAGTGTGTTTCTGTGGGTGCTAGAAAATTTGCAACAGTAAATCTTCCTTATTCAGAGGCAATAATAGATTTCTAAATCTTCATATTTTCCCTAATAACCAGGGAATAAACCCTCTACAATGGCTACATCTCCCTTGCTTCCACAATGATGATAACAGTGGATCCCAATGAAGGTCAGGGTTTGTCGGGTGGTGGTGGTTGTTATTTTTGCTGGGGGTACATTGACACTCCAAAGTAGTTGCTGCCCTAAAAGAATGCAATATAAAGTATACAGAGAGAGAGAGAGAGAGAGAGCCCTAAATCCATTTCATTCCAGTCAGTACAGCTGGTTCCAATTCGCAGCAGAGAACAAAAGAAAAGCATGGGATCTATTGATGCATCAACCAGATCCTCTTCTAGGCCTTTGCCTTCTTGTTGTCGGCACCCAAAATGTCCAATATTTTTTGGAAGAGAGAGTTTATATTTCCCAATAACTTCTTAAAGAGAAGCTGGGGGGGGCGGGGTGTGGGGAATGGAAAAAAGCTTACAGCACAGATAGGGAGATGCTCAAGGGAAGACTTTTCTGTTGCTTTGTGCATATAACCAGCCCAGCAGCTCATGAAAGGCAGGTCTCTCTAGGACAGTGTTGGAGGTATTGCTAGAGCTATACCAGCATGTTGTTGTGCTAGACAAACCTTGCCTGCTGCATTCAGTATTGAATCAGGTTTCTATTTGACTGTTCCCTTATTGTACCCTTATGTGAAAACAGCCCAGATGGGTTCCACCAAGCTCAAATCCCAAGACTAGCACACTTCCTATGGGATTGGTAGGGCCTTTCAGGATGCAAAAATTAAGACTTTCTCTTGATAAGTGTCTTTAATCGTAAGCTGCAACCTTGACATTGCCTTGAAGCGCACAGAAAGCCTCACATTACCTTCAATGAGGTTTTGTGCATTTCCTCTGTAATTTGTTTTTACTGGCCTAGTTGAAATAGGATTTACAGTTAATCACAGAATGGTTGAGGTTGGGAGGGACCTCTGTAGATTGCCTAGTCCAACCCCCCGGTTAAGGCAGGGACACCTAGAGCAGGTGGCACAGGGTGGCATCCAGGTGGATTTTGAAGATCCCCAAAGAAGGAGACTCCACAGCCTCTCTGGGCAGCCTGTCCCAGTGCTCTGTCAATAATCTGTCCCAAGGACTCGGCTCCATAGAAGTGTTGATATTGGAAACATCCATTTAAGATCCTGGGGCAGCAGAGCAGTGTGGTTACTAAGGAACGACGCTGGGATTAAAGACAAGGCTAGCATTTCAAATAAATCAGCTTAATTGCTAAGCCTTAACATGTTTGCCAGGCCACTAGCCTCCTGAGGGAAGTCATTCCACTCAGGATGAATCTATTCCCAGCCCAACAGGCAATTCTGCACCCCCACATTAGGAGGAAAAGGGTGTGTTTTTTTTAATATATATATATATATATATATCCAATCCCTTACTTTCAGCCCCCTCTTTTCCCAAGCAAATGCACTAATTAATTCCTTTCCTTGCTATTTATACCCATTAGTCACTGCAAAACAGTGGCCCTCAGTAGATTTATGGTTTGATTTACTGAATATGTCTTGAGGGAATATTATTCATGCAGTTAACTGAAGTCTAACAGTGAAAGTCTATATTATATTTGTAACTCTAGCAGGAATCATTATTTCATAGGGAAGCAATACCGCCAGGCTCTAGCATCAGAAAAAGTAAATGTTTAGATAGAAAAATCTTAGGCAGAAAAAAAAAAAAGGAAAATGAAATCTCTTTTAGACCTGTACATGGAATTAAGGATCTTGGGTGGGGCGGAAAGTGACTAAGTTCAAAAATGTACATTTTTTGAACCATGACTAGGAAAGGCTGGGGAGGGGAATGAGGTTTCTCTACAAACTGTGTGTGCCTTTTTTTCTTGATTTCATGGAAACACCACTGCAAGATTTTCCTTCTCGTTTCTCTGGTGACAAGAAAATAAAACAAATGCAGCTGGGTCAGTCTGCTCTCGCTGTCTTTCACCGACACAAAATGCTTCTTTTAATGCTTTTGCTGCCTTGGCCTATGAAACTAAAGATATTCTAAAGTCTCAACAAAGTTCAGGATCATACAGCATATGCTGCAAATCAGGGAGGCATCGCCCACCTCCCTGTGATCTTGACTTGCCAACAATCTGAAATGTAATTGCCTTACTAAGCAAAGCTCTTCCCACTGATTTGTTAAGGTTTGAGACTTGAGAATCTTGACTGGCTTTGTGGAAAAAATGTGCTGCAAGAGATGAAAGCATCTAAAAGCCTAGGATTGTGAAACTGGTAAAAGGGGAAGTATTCCAAGAGACGGGGTTTCAGTCTTTCCTCTCTTGGCACTGATTCTGCTCTCTATCCTGACGTTCTTCTGCTTCTGGGTTGACATACAATTTTGGATTGCTACTAACTGATACCTCTGTGAGAATCCCAGGTTCCTTAGCTGGCATTTAAATACTTGAGTTCTATGCATTTTGATGGAAGAAGGGAAGGTTAAGTGGGAATTTGTTCATAGTCCCTAAGTATCTTTGCATACAAGGACATGGTTACGTGGGGACTCAGCAATTCATGAATGTTCAGCCAGAAACTGTGAACTTACACTGGAGTCTCTAGGGACGTTGTCCA
The DNA here is from genome assembly GCF_059628265.1 of Tinamus guttatus. Lineage (NCBI taxonomy): Eukaryota > Metazoa > Chordata > Aves > Tinamiformes > Tinamidae > Tinamus > Tinamus guttatus. Next base: position 729,309 of record NW_028289236.1, on the reverse strand, counting down.
ACTTGTGAAATTTGAGGTGTTACAGTTAGTGAGTACAAGGATCCTTTCCTCCTTTAGAGATTTATGTCAGTGTGACTGGTGACCTGTTCTGGGGAAGGATATTATTGGCCCATCAAGAGGGAGGACCTTCAAAATGGGTAAGATTGGTAAGCCATTAACGCGGTGCAGTAAGGCTGCCTATAGAAACCAGGACTGAATTGAGCAATTCACAGTTGATCGTGAGGAAAATTTTAACTGATTTCTAAGTCATGTTGTCAAAAGGACAAACTTAAAAAATAAATAAATAAAAATGCAGGAGAAGTCCTGTAATTTCTTTAGAACACAGTGGTTGAAGTATCAGAAAGCTATGTCTTCAGCAAAGGAGAAATAAAACTTTGAGCAAGGGTCTACAGAAAAGTGAGATAGAAATAACCATCTCACAAAGATTATTAGAAATAATCAGAAATCCCACGTGCGTTGATTGATGGAGTTGGGTGTACCTTAGGACAAGAAGAGTTGATCTACAATGACACTGAAAAAGCTGAGAGATTTGGGAAAGGAGATTAAATCAGACAAGTAAAAATCATTCTGTAACATGAGAGAGAGAGGAGAAAAAAAAATAGGAAGGGGGCTCATAGCTGGCTATGAAAGAAGGGCCTAGACTAGCTGCAGCTTGTTGCGGGGACAGAGAGCTGGGTGCAAACTATTATAATAAAATCATTATGGTTGGAAAGGATTGTCAAGATCGAGTCCAACTGTAAACCTATCACACCACATCTGCTAAACCATGTCCCTAAGTGCCACCTAGCAGGAATTGGCAAAGAAGCACCAAGCAAGCATAGCCCAAGATGAGCTTTAACCAAATACAAAAGAAGTTTCTTATCTGCACAGCCCTGGCCTGGAGACTAGTTAAGTCTCTCGTAATGAGAGCTTTGCAGTGCAGGGCAATCTGGGTAAGGGTCTATTTTGAGTCAGCCTCAGTCTACCATGACATTTCACTTTCCTTTTGTGATTCAAACCTTCACTCCTGTTTTCTTCAGCACTCTTCTCTCCTCGTACCAATACTTCATCCCTTGCTCGGCTCTTATTTCTTACTCTCCTCTTTCGCACCTTTCACTTTCCATGCCTCTGTCTGAACTACTTCATTCACCCTCACTAAACCTTCCTCTTTCCTGCTGTCCAAGCAACGTGACACATGGGACATGCAGTCCTAGCAGTCTAGATGCCAGTCAGTATTATCATGGAAACACTAAAAGCAAGCTGCATCACATTAATGCCTTGTTGATGGAATTTCCTATAAATTTTTGTGGAGTTTGTACAGTACAGGACCAGCCGAAGGATCAGGACGCTCCATCTCCGTTCCTGTCTGTTCTCCTTCCCATTGTGCTATCTAAACAAACCGGAGTCTTTGGGGCCTCATCCTCTAATGATCTTGATCTCAAGTGAAAAACCACAAAGTTACAGATTTAGCCCTACATCTGGCAAGGTTTCAGTAATGCTGTAGGTTGAGAGGCTGCTTAAAATAAAAAGCTAGAAAGATCAAACTTATATATTTGTTAGCAAATAATAATTTATGTGCACACAAATGTTGTATATAAAAGCTGGATGCTAAGTAAATAAGAACAGTGATAGTGTAAAGGACTGAAACATTAACCTTGGAATAATAAAATAGGCAGAAGTGTGCAAAGCCTCAGGTCATGCTTCTGTGTTCTCAGTGACTCTCTAAACATCCTGGAGGAGTTGGCTTAGTGGCCTAAATCCCAGGAAATAACACTAAAGTATATGGTATCAAATGAACATTTGCTTTTCCTTCAGAAAGACTGGCTTTCTCCTCTTGCCACAATTCAAGAACACCAAGCACAGTGTGGGCTGCTGCTCAGGGTTGCCTCTTCTCTATAGATAGGTGGTTGTGTGAGGTGGATCATTCCTGAGTCCGCCATAAAACAGGCATACCAGTGCCTGTCAATGAGACTCATAGACAGATGTTTCCAGGCCCTTGGGGCATCCCCCAACTCTTAGATGAGGCATGTCAGGAATAACCTTCTCATTTACACTCTGGAGCTTTTATGATCTAGTTTAGTTTATGAAAATGTTCTTCATTTTTATTCTGTTTCTTGAAAGGCTGGAAGCTTGTGAAGATCCACTTGCTGATCTGCAGCTGCAGGATAGGTACACTGCCATGGACCCAGGTGGTGACAGTGATGACACTTGTTGGTGTCTGTCAGAAGTCTATAACATCGATGGAGACCACCTCCTGCAGAAGAGAGATGCCTTGGTGAATCTGGAGGTTTGTCGTTTGCTAGGGACCACGATTTGGGATTTTTTGCATGGGAGCTACCAGGGTTTATCTGTCCTTCAGACCGTAGCCCCTGATGCTTTTCCAGCAACAATACTGCCAGGGTAACTTGCAGCATATCAAGCATAACTGCAGAGCTGTGGGAGCAAAGTTAAAGTGCTCGGATGCTTCCTCCTGAATCCTCGCAGTGGGGAAAACAACTTGAGAAGAAACAGAGTCATCCAGCAGGTCAAAACGTGGGTGCATGGCTTTTGTCATGAGCAGGGCTTGGTTTCTGTGCCATGGGATGCTCCTTGTGGAAGAAAGCCTCCTGTGAAGGGATGAGATACGTGCCAGGGAGGGCTATGCTGAAGAGAAGCAGAGTCATGGGACAGAGCAGTTGTGTCTTGTCATGAGAGCAGGACAGGGAAGGGCCTTGTGCTCTCTCTGTAAAAGCAGCCTGATTTGTGGGTCAGATCTAATGTCTGTATGCAAGCTTGCATAGCATGGGGAAAAAGCAGGGAAAAAGTAGAAGTCCATGTGAAGAGCTGTAACTGCCTCTGAACTGCAGAGCCATGGAGGGATAGCTCTCTTGACAGAGGTGCTTTTCTTCAGAAAAAGTAGGGTGGGCAGGGATCACGCTCTATGTAAATAACAGAGCTGGGGGAAGTATGGATCAGAGGACAGACCAGTACAGATGACGCTGTAGTACTTGTCTGCTGCAGGCCACCTGATCAAGAAGAAGAAATAGATGAAGTCTATTCAGGTGGAGAAATCCTTAACAACTGCAGGTCCTGACACTCGCAAGTGACTTCAGCCACCCCAATATTTGCTGGAAGGGCACAAGGAAGACTGAACACAACCACTCAGAGACATTTCTGGAATGAATTGAAGACAAATTATTTATGCAAGTGAGTGGCCTGACTAGGGAAGACTGGTCTTTCATTGGAGATGTGAGGTCTGGAGGTAGCTTTGACTGCAGGGACTGTAAGAATGGGAAATCTGAGATCCTCAGAGGAGTAGACAAGGCCAGTAATAAAATGACAACCCTGAACCTGAGGAAAAGTGACTTTTCTGCTTATTCAGGAACCTGCTTTGATCCTATGGAAAATTGATGTGGATGGCAAAGGGAGCATTAGTTGATCTTCTAGGACAATGGTCCTTCCCACTGTGCAGAAAGTCAAGCAAGGATTGCAGAAGGCCAGCAAAGATGTCCATTGAGAGGTCCAAATTCTTCAAACACACACAGAAAATGGAAATACACAGGACGGAAGCAGAGAGAGGTTATTTGCGGGGAGAATACCAAGCTTGTGCACATGGGAATAGACTTAGGAAGAAAACAGAATCTGAGAAAATGGCAACTTAAAAAAGGATATAAATTCCACTGTTCAGTTTGTAGTTAGTAAAGATGCTGAGATTATTAACCATAAACTTAAAAATATATGAAAAGCAATTTCCATTGTTTTCACTAAACACTTTTAGAAATCTGGACTCTTGGTTTTCTTAACATGTTTAGAAAACAGGAGCCTCATATTGATCTCTAATCTCAGAAATGCATGAAGTGAGTAGAATCCCAGATAGCTGGAACACACACACACACACACCCCAAAAAAAAAAAAAAGGAAAAGACAACTTGCAGTAGCTATTAATTTTCCAGAGAACTGCAGCAAGCACATAAAGTTGTTTCAGATGTAAGTGATTTTTAAAACTGAAAGATTATGTTTTATTGGGAGTTATAACTCAGATGTTAAAAAATGGCCTACTACACAGCTTACAAAGTAACAGTTAAACACGCTGTAAATCACATTTAATTCCACAAGGGAGTGTGAATGAAATAGTAGCCATCAGTGCCTGTCTCCTTTATTGCAAACTCTATATAGCATAATAGAAGAGAGCAGAAAATGAAGTAGTGTCCAAGAATCCATGTGGATCCCCATTACAGAGAGGGAAAGAGATGATTGATTAAATTTTGATACTGCCTTGAAAGGCTCCTGCTACATGTTGTTTTTCCTCTAGCGATGCCTATGCTCACATTCTTTTTGCAAGAAAAAGAAAAACACAGCTAACAAGTTCAAGCATTTAATACAGCCAGTTATAAAACAAGATTTTTACCAAAAAAAGTGAAGAAAATGTTTTGAAGCTTCCTTTTTTTTTTTTTTTTAAAAAAAAAAAAGTGAATAAGACACACCAAAGAGGTAGTATGTCCGGGAACCCCATGACCTGGCTTCATGTGGCCATTTGTGATAGAGTTGTGATGATAACATTGCTGCACGTTTCATGAAAACTCATGTCTAAATAGAGGAACGAGACCAAAGCAGCAGCAAGGGAGGCAAGAGACATAGCCCAGTATGTGGTGTGCTAGGTGGCTTCCTGGAAGGTGGATGGAGTTATAACCTGAAGAGACGTCTTTGCTTAGACTTCTGATGTGCTGTTAGATATCAGTGCATCATCAGGAGCTGAATCCCTTCTCTTGACTAAAAATATTCAAGAAGACTCCAGAGGAGAAAAACAGCCTGTCTGTTTGGAGCTACAGAAGTGTTCCTGGGTTGGGATGATCCCATGAAATCCTTCTTTCCTGATTTTTGATCTTCCGGGGAATCTTTGAGAAGTTTCCTGTTCTGTCCATTAAACTAATTCTTCAGCAGCCACTTCCTCCAGAATGATTCCTTCTTCTATCAATGTATTTTGATATTTTAAATTTAAAATTCTGATTTAAAGCTGTGGTGCCTCTAGGTGCTGCTTGGGTGTTCCTGATGAACACTGATGCAGAAGATATTTTATAAATGTGGCTTTTTTAAACACTAGTACCATCACAGAATTGGATTTTTTTTAAATTGCTTTAAGCTGGTTGCTCAGACATTTTTCATGTATGCAGTTTGAGAAACTATAGATGAGGGTCAGTGGATTAGCAGCTTTCTGCGAAATCTCTCAAGACAAATTCTTCACTTTTGTAACTATGTGGGAGCAAAAGAGCTAAATTTGTTTTCCCCACGTGGGCCTAATTTGAGTGCCTTTACATGTCCACGTGGCTCTGAAGACTGAAGACAGAAAATTATGGCTCAGTAGATGAAGTGCCATTTTCCTGAAAGTCCTCACCGTTCTCCATGTTTTGGTAGGACATATGCCCCTATTTCATTTAGTTGTGCTAAAAATTGCTCATAGAAATGAAAAGCTGGAAATAAATCAATAAAAAGAGGTAACGCTCAGACTTGGACATCTCAGCAGGGTCTGGGTAAGGCTTGAGTATTTGAAAAGGCTAAGATGCAAGTTATTCTCTTTTGAAATGTTCTTATTTTATTTGTTCCACACAGGATGCGTTACTAAGATGGTAAGAGAAGGAAGAAGGGTGAAATAAAGAGGAAAACTATTTGATGGCATAAATATGTGGGGCAGCAATGCCAACCACAAACAGGGGCCTCATCATGGAAGAAGTATGACTTCTTCCAGCTTGTTTTTTTGAGGAAAAAAAAAAAATCCCTTCTGCTCCAAACATGACAACTTTGCTCCACCCCAGTGTGCACCCTTGAAGGGGGCTAAGCTGGAGGGGGTCCGTCCTGAGGTGTTGGTGGACCCACAGTGACTCTCTGTGGATGCTTGAAGCTATTGCAAACTAGGCGCTGCCTGACACGGTTTTGAAGGAGGAGAAATATAGAAGGCAGTTTCCTGTCTGCAAGGGAATAGAGGAACTTAGCTGGAGAAGTCTCTGCGGCTCCCAACTGATCCTCTTCACTTCCCTAAAAATACAAACCCCAAACGCCCCCAAAAAGGGAATCCAGCCATTCCAGCAGAAGATGCAGAAGCCTTCTTGATACAAGCAATTCCTCAAAATCATCATCCTGACACATCCTGAGGCTTTTCGGAAGAAATTTTGATGAAGTTGTTTTCCAGGTAGGAGGAATTTTCTTTTTTCATAGCGTTCATACAGCTGTTGAGGGCTCCTTAGATGGGAACAAAAGAACGAGATTTTAAAATCCCAGGTCTTGGCTTATGCCAGTGTTTGCCTCTGCTGAAATATTTTCAAACAAGCTGCTAATTTCAATCATGTTGCATTTAGACGGTACGTGCTATGGAAAAGGAAGATGTTTTTCTGTTCTTTTCACGTTTTGGAGAGTTCAAGCATTTTTCCAAGTGCAAGATTTTTTTCAAGGTGCGGGTATTTTGAGCCTCAGATTACTATGCACCAGGGCCCAGAGTCTAGAAACTCCTTCTCTCAAGACCTGTTGAAACAAATTCTCTCCTAGTGTAACTTAACTGCATTCATTAGTTATGGCGCAATTAAGTCATTGTCTGTAGCACTAATAGCGTGGTGTCCTCCTGCTGCCGTGAAGCATGGCGACTGATCTGCCATAGGACTCTTCTGTGGCTTTTAAAAATGATCAGCAATAAAGGTATGTATTTTAGAATAGACTGACATAGAATTTGTATTTCCTACATGCACTTAACTTCATTTGCACAGACTCTTCTCTTTTTTCCAACTGCAACAGCCTCTTCGCAAATCCTGGTGCAGTTTGTTGTGCTTATTTTGGGGATTAGCTAATTATGTAGCTCTTTCTGGTTTCTGAACTCCTGCCTCAGTGCTGTGAATTGTAAAATGTGTATTTGATCCTGGTTTGCAGCTACTGAAGCTCTAGCAGTTTGCTGGCAGCTATGACTGTACAAAAGCGTTTGCAGTATTCCCCAGCACTGGCATGTGCTGTCCCGTGGAAGGAGACTGGTCTTGCAGAGGGTGGGACAGTCTCCGGGAGGAGGCTGCTTCTCCCAGCTGCAGCCACCCTTTCTGCAGTTTTGGCCTCCTTTCCCCGTGCCTTGGAGTGGTTCAAGTCCCGTAAGCATTGCAGCAGGATAGCTGCACTGGGCAGGAAATCATCGCGCTGGATGGTGTACCCAGGAGTAAATGTCAGAATGAGTTTGGGTAGAGAATGTGACAAACACCTTAATTCCTTCCATGTGCAATTTTCAAGTGCAACATATGAATGAGGAAGAGGATCGGCATTTCTATAAACTTTTTTTCCACAAATTTTTCCCTTTTTTTTTTTTTTTTTTTTTTTTTTTTTTTTTTTAACGTGAAAAAGATTTCATGGAGCAAAATGCTGTCTGCACATCTGGATAGTAGCACAGCAGTACCCCTTGGTCATGATCACAGAAAAAAAAAAAGTTGGGATTCGAATTGGATGATAGACCAGCAGTGCAGTTTTAAAATTTAGTCTGTATAGCTAGTGTAATTTTTCTTTCTTGATAGTGACATGATTTTGGTGAACTTAACTCTTTGCAAGGAGCTTAGTTAGCTTAGAATGAGGAACACCTGAATTTTTGTAAAGCTACAGTGAGTGTTATAATATTGAAGGAGAAAGGTAAGGTGAACCAGGAGGAACTTCAGCCATATGAATGTGTGCAGTAAGACAGACTGTGCGCTATCCTCGCCAGACATTTTAGATGAACTTTCTAGTACGTTAAAATCTTATAAACTGCCTCTGCTTTCTGTAGCACCACTTGTCTTTAAAAGGTCAGTTGTATTTGCAGGAATTTCCCCCTCTGCTTTATGAAATTAGAGACTCTTTCTCTCCCACGCCCATCGAGATTGTGCAGTTAGTTGTAAGCGTGCAACAAACCAAAAGGAATTTGTACGTTCTCAAGAGTCATTGCAACTCATTTATTTGCATTAATATTATCCTTAATTCAGTTGTTCATGGTGGAAAGAAGTATCCATGAGCAGAGAACTTAAGGCCTCCTGCAAGGCTGTGGTCCTATGCAGGTAATTTCATACAGATTTGCAATCGTATGGGTAGGGACCGAGTCGCCTGGGGTCTTGAGCGTGGGAGCATCAGGCACTACTGACTGGGTCAAGACTATACATTTTTCTACTGAGCATTTGGGACCTCAGGTGGAAGTATAGTCCTTAACACAGCCTACCGCTCTCCTAATTGGTTTAATGGACCTAAAATCATTTCTGAAGTTTCCCTGGGTTTTTCCTTGCATTTTATGTATTTTTCTTGTGAGGAAATAGATGTATCAATTAAGAGTACAAATACTGAGAGAAAGATATTTTGAGAGAAATCCTTGTGAGGCTTTATTCCTAAAATACCTCGGCCCTTGCCAAAGGATGGGAGAGAGGGTAAGGCAGAATAGCATGGGCAAAACTAGATATTCAAATATCTTTTGGGAGTCGGCTCCCAAAATCATAATATTCAGTTTGATTGTTGTTTGTTTGTTTTGCTTGTTTGTTTTTCTGTCCTGTGACTGCTCAAAAATTTTCTTCTATACGCATAAAATGTAGTAATCTGAAATATACCCTTTTGTCAGTGAAATCCGAGATTTCCATTGAGAAGCTTCACAGCGGGGGGGTGGGGCACTAAGGAAAACAGTTGTTGTGATTCTATCATAAGTCTCCTAATAACAACACTGGGAAGGATGATGGAGTAGAAACCGTTGTCCAGTCCAGTCTAGGAGATTCCCTAAGCAGAATCCAGCATCTACGGCAAACTTCACCCTCTCCATTCATTCACCCTTAATGAAGTCACCAAACAGGATTTTAGCATAGAAGAAGGCTAATGTAGCTCCATGTGCTGAGATATGGGAACAATTAATATAATGCGTGGGGTAGGAACCGGTGTATACTTTACAGCCCTAAGTGCTCACAGCCCAGTCCTCCAGCTATGGAAAGTCCCCGGCACTACCTGGAAAGCTGAGGTTGGAAAAGGAATGGATGTGGCTGTGCTGGAAGTGACTGCTTGTGGCATGAAGGCAAGGATGAGATGGAGAGAGAGGTCCTGTCTAAAGGATCAGGATAGGGGCGTTGACGTGGGAGGTGGATGGAGAGCTTGTGCCACTAGGTGGCATGGGCAGCAAAACTGTAAAAAGTAATAATAATAATAATTTATTAAAGGAGCCTATATACTAAAGTGGAAAAAGAAGATCGTGTGTAATAGCATAGCAGAGAAGTGACGTTATGCCCAATGAAGTAGTTGTGTTTTGAGAAGTATTTTTTCTGCATGGCTTTTTTGTCTGTGTAGTGGCAAAGGCCATAGTGCTTAGCTGTGGGCAAGGGCAGTCTTGGGACAGAGCTGCCCCTTGTTGTCTGTGTAGTTTTAACTGCCCCCTCTGTCATCTGTGTGACTGCCTGGAGAGAAGCTCCTCTTCACTGTGCCTTCCTCACCCACACATGTGGCAGGAGGAAGGGAGGTGGTTAAACTCGGGACACTGTGATCTCTGAGTCAGATATTTGGCCAAACCTCCAGTATTCCCAGCCTCTCCAAAATACAGTGTGTCCAGCTTCCTGCGTAATCACGGAGGACTGGCTTTAAAATGATTCAGTCTAAAGGCACAAAGCTGGTTTTTCTTTAAAGAAATCAGTATCTCCTGCAGCTCAGCTTTGTGGAGGACAGGTAAGGTGTGAAAAGCCTGTATAAAGGGCAGAGTGAGGAAGCCTTGATCTTAGCCAAAATGCCTCTTTAACATTAGAACAAGTGTTTTACACGTATAACATCTATTCTCTTTTAACACAATAAAAATTAAGCCACAGTGACCTAACCAGAGACTTTATGCAGCCACATTTGTTTGTTTGCTTTGTTTTTTGATGAATAGCTTTGTAGCTTTTCTGAGCTCATCGGTGGAGAAGGAAGGAAAGGACCAAGGGCTGAGGTTTTCAACAGGGGCATTTGGGTGCTAATCTGGAGGTATATGAGAGGAATGGGCCTGACTTGCTTTGAATTGGCCACCAAGCAGAAAAGTAGCTTTGCCAGTATGTGGTCTGTGTACACTGAAGCTGCCATGCTAGCACGGGTGTCCTCCAGTCGCAAAGACAAGATAATGTCTTCCTCTGTATTCCTTGCGGATAATAACTGTTGCATGTATTTTGTCTTGGAATATCTTTTCATCTCCTGGTTCCTTGTGAACGCTTGCCTGCATCTCCAGGGCCTTTTCAGAGTAGTTCTCTGCTTTTCCTGCATCTGAAGTTATCGTAACCCTCTGCAGAACCTACACCAAACTCTACACATGTGCAGCTGGACTTTAGAGACCTAGTGATGTGTTGAATATTAAAGCCATGCTCTTCCTGAAATGCTTGTTTATCCTGCCTTCATTCCATGGGTTGTGCATGCTACACAGCAGCACTGTTAAGCAAGGGGCATGTGCAGGATCACCATGGCAAGGTGCAGGCTGAAGGGTCCTGCACTCACTCCACCTGCCCAGTGGGAGCACAATGAATGCAGGTGGTTACTTCCACATGGGTCCAGGGTGATGTCACTGGAACTGATGTGGTTATGGGGAAGCTGGACTGTATCTGGGCAGTAACTGTGGAATGGGAAGCTCCTGAGGTGCTGCCTGCAGCTCCATCACTTGATCTCTCCCCTCAGAGTAACGGAGGAGCTCAAGTACTTCTAAATCATTTTTACCAGACTCCAGCAAAATAACTATTTTGCAGTTACTTAGCTTTCAGATCAGTATAAAAATCTACATTGGAAACCCAGAGACTCATCCCCTTTTTTGCATCATGGTAAGAGAGAAGTCATATGTAAATAGCAGAGTTGCTACGTAGGGTTTATAAGGAGCATTGGCTGGCTCTGTGCATACCCAGCAGAGCTGGGAGGTGGTATATTGTGCTTAACAGGTTACTTGTATTTTCCTATAGGTATTTAAATATCCAGAGGAACTGCTGAGATGTTCCAGCAAGCCTTTTTTTCGACTCTTCTTTGTATGGTGCTAGTTCCTCTCCATGCTCAGCTTGATGTGGATTCTGGAGACATCAGTACTAGCTCCTGTGCAGGTATCAACCAGATAATTTGGGTGTCTCTCTCTGTTCTTTGTAGGTAGCAATTTTATGGAAAGCTGTTACTATCCTCAGTTCAAGAGACTGTTTGCAAGGAACTAAATTTGTCTTGTTTCACTTAACCTGTTTCTTTGCACTCCTGGGCAGCACCCTGGCCCAGTGATCTGTCATTATGTAGGAAACACCATCTTTGGACCAAATTCTTCATTTCTGAGTTTGTATCAGAGTGCAGAGAGTTAAGAAGTGAAGAGTTCAGAACTGCCAGTGGTGGATTCTCCGAGCTGTTGCAGTACTAAGTATAAATCAGTCTCCAGAATTGAATTCTGCATCTGATATTAAAAATAATCGATTTTGAATTTGATTATTTCAGCACTTTTTGGTTGCAGTGTGTGAAGTTTCTTTATATGTCTGGCCTGGCTAGCTGAAAACAGTAATGTTTTCAAGATGGATTCAACAGAGGGCAGATCTTACAATTTTGCAGTCCTTGATAGTTTAAAAAAAAAAAATCTTCTGACATGAATATAGATATTACTGCTAGAGCTAGGGTCGTGGGTATTTTTGTTTGGGGTCTTTTTGTTTGTTTGTTTTTGCCAGTACTGGAATTGGGTATGCTCTTTTTGAAACTGTCCATAGCTCAGAGAGAGCAACTAGCAGTGTTTCTTCCAATTATTTCCAGAAGGAAATAATTTATGATTAGTAGGATTTGCAGCACCCTTAAAGGAATCTGAATCTCATGCCTTGTGCTGTCGTTTGCTCTTTTTTAAATTCTGCATACCTTGAAGTCTGCAATCCATGTTTCTGGGGATTAGAGAAGGGGACGCAATGTTATGTAAAGTGCTGTAACACGTCGTTGTCTCCCTGCAGAAAAGAGAGACTGCCCCATCAATGTGTACTTCATCATTGACACTTCAGAGAGTGTTGCTCTGCAGACTGTGCCTATCCAGAGCCTTGTGGATCAAATAAAGCGGTTCATCCCTGTGTTTATCAATAAACTGGAGAATGAGGTCTACCAGAACCAAGTCTCCATCACTTGGAGGTTTGGAGGCCTTCATTACTCAGATGTGGTGGAAATTTACAGCCCTTTGACGAGCAGCAAAGACACATACCTCACCAAGCTGTACGCTATTAATTACCTTGGCCGGGGCACCTTCACAGACTGCGCTATCTCCAACATGACAGAGCAGATCCAGAGCCAGATGGCCCCTGGTGTGAACTTTGCAGTGGTCATCACAGATGGCCATGTAACTGGCAGTCCCTGCGGGGGAATGAAGATGCAGGCCGAGAGGGCCCGGGACATGGGGATCAAGCTCTTTGCAGTGGCCCCCAGCGACAACGTGTACGAGCAGGGGCTGCGGGAGATTGCGAACCTGCCGCATGAGCTCTATCGCAACAACTATGCCATCACACAGAAAGACACCCTGGACATCGATGTGAACACTACAGACAGGATAATCCAAGTCATGGTACGTGCTGTTGATCCACGCTGATGCTCTTACTTCAACTGGAGACAGAGTGTATAATGATAGCAAGTATATAAAAGGGCCCACTAAACAGTGTCAGCAGTAAACAAGGCTGGGTCAATAGTGAAGGTGTGTGGCTGAGAGGTGGGATGCTTTGAGAGTCCTGCAGCGATCAACAGAGCTCTGTTGAGCACCTGTAACAGGGGAAAGTCTTATTGTTTCTCATCCTTTTTTATGTCCTTCCAGTCTTTCCAGTAGTTTTTGGTCAAAGGGAGTTTTGAGTACATCAAGTTTCTCTGATTAGTTGCTAAAGCAGAACTCCTTGTTTGGCACCTCTGTTCCCCAGTGTTTCTAGATAGGCTGCCGTCCAAATAATGTCTGCTCCATGAAGTCAGCTCCTTGCTGCCTCCCAGAGGCCTAGGACCATGGGGAAAAGCATGCAGAAATGAGATCAGTGAGGGTCCCTGATTTCTCTGTCAGATATCAGAATGGGGTTTAAAGCTCCATCTGTAAAGCATTGCTTATCAGGTATATCTAAAGTTATGGGACCTTTACCATCCTTCTCCCTGATAGTAATATACATCTCCAAGAGGAGACACGTGTCTCTGCTGTTTTTCTCTCGGAGCTGACTGTCTTACTGATTATGTTTGTCCTGTTTTCTCCTTTGCAGAAACATGAAGCCTACGGAGAGGTGAGTGAGCAGCATCTTCATGCCATTTCCAGGAAACACAGCTTAAAGCTTCCTTGCTTAGAGAAGACCATCTAATACCTCAAAAGAGGGGAGCTGATTTTACTCTGAGCTGCATAAGACAGGAGGTCTGTCTACCTGTGGAAGACTGTGCAGGGTCTGGAGACCTGTTGTTTACCTCACAGTTAACCTCCCTTTCTGCCTCTCCATCCCTGTGATTTCCCTCATATCATTGAACTCGGGTCTATTCACTTTATCTCTCAGGGGTGCCTCATCTCATCATCTTGGGTTTGGAGACCGGTTTTGTAGGTGGTCTGCAAACTGAGACTAATGAAAGCTGATTTCATGTGAATGGACCTTAGCCCACCAAGAGAGATGCATGAAGAATGAGGCCCCAAAATGCTTGTGAATTGCATTAAGAGCCTTAGAACATCAAGCCCAGAATGCCTTTTACAAGACATTTAGCAGTCCTGTTCTTTGAGTTTGGGCCCAGAGCCAAACCAAGATGAATGTGCTTGTAGTAACTTTCTGCTTTTAATTTATGGGTAGGATTTTTCAGCATGTTTGTTGCTGTCTGAAATGCAATCCCACTGGATCAGTATTTATTACTGGTTTATCATGGGCAGTTTTTAACCACTGCAAGCAATGGAAGAGAGGTGTGGGCAGCAGAGAGTCCTGCTGCACACCACCATGCCTTGGATGCATGCTGGCTCAGAACATGACGTGAAAGGCATGCTGCTGCTGCAAACCTCCCGTTTAACTTTGTATTTTTCAGTGCTACAAGATGAGCTGCCTGGAGATTGCAGGTCCACCTGGTCCCAAGGGGTATCGAGGGCAGAAGGTAAGTCGTCCTTTGGCATGTTAGAGCACCTTTGATGCATGAAAATCTGTTAGGACAGCAGGAGCAAGGCAGAAATTTTCTCAAAAGCAGGATACTCACTTGTGCGGAGTGTCCAATTCTACCAAAAGCCACAGCATGCTTCAGCCTCTGTTGAGCCAGACTGCGAGTTTCCCTGCCCATACAGCATTTTTCCCACCTTACCTGGAAAAACCAGGTCCATTTCCATAAGCATGCTAGTGGAGACCCTCTAGGAGCATCCAAAGGCAGCCTGATGATACCAGAAAGAGTCTTTTATTTACAGTCAACACCAAGCCCTGACTTATGGTTTGTTTTGTGCTTAGGGTGCGAAGGGCAACATGGGTGAACCAGGCTCCCCTGGACTGAAGGGGCGACAGGTGAGTTATGGAAACTTTTCCCTCTGCTGCAGTTAGCAGTGTTCTTTCAGCACTAAGTGGAGCTGCATCTGTATTGCACCCTAACTAATTCTCAGTTTTTCCTTTCTTTAAGGGTGACCCAGGTATTGAAGGGCCAATTGGATACCCTGGTCCCAAGGTAAGAATCATCTAGCCAGTGACTGAGCAGTTTTGCATTCATTGTTTTATTCTTGTAGGGTGTTTGTTTGGGATTGTTTGGTTGGTTTGACTTTTTTCAAAGCTGGGGGAGATTTGGGATAACTTTCCACTATTCAATATTGCTTACCTTCTTGTCCCTACCCTGCGTTACCCTGCCCTACTGGAAGTAGAGGTCAGATATCACTCAATTCCTCAACTTTGTACTTGAATGCCACCATCTTCAAAGTGAGGTCCCTGCCATATCTTTCTCCTCCAATATCCTCTGACTAGCACTGAAGGGGTTCTGTAACTCCAGCTGCTTTGATTCATGCGCTTGATGCAATCTTAAGAATTGATGCTGATATTGCTTCTGGAAAGTATGGGCAACATTGGGATTCAACTGCTGCTTATAGGTAGGCGTGTGCCTGTCCTCAGTGGTGCAGAAGAATCTGCTTCTCAACCTGGCCATCTTCGTCTCACCTCTGAGTTCCCCCGTGTGTCTTCTATCTCTGCTTCATTCCCTGCCTAGAGTCCCCAAGTACTAATAAAGTTTTTTGTTTTTTTGTGGTTTTTTTTTTGTCTTTTGTCTTTTTCTAGGGTGTTCCAGGACTGAAAGGAGAAAAGGTGAGAAAAAAACTCTTGTAGTGTGATTGATCACAGGTCCAGAGAGCATCTGTTTGTTGTAATGAAGGGATGTTTGAATCAGAGCGTAGCCATGGTTGTGGGAATAATAATCCTATTAAGTACTTGAGGAAATGAGGAGAGATTTTTCTAGGGTTTCTCAAGGGCTGTGTCCTGGATGTTCTTGCTTAGCCACTTGGAAAGTGGGGTAGTCTATTAAATTTCAACATTTGATGTTCAAAAATGTAGGTGGTGTCTTTATAACAAACTAAAGCAAAAGCTGATCCAGTGCTGGTGTAGATCTCTCTCCTTGTGACATTAGGAGAAATGCAGCACTTTGCACCAGCTGATGATCTGGTCAGTGGAGACTGAGGCAAGGAACTTTCTGGAGAAATAGATCCCAGCTAGAGGAAGTAGGGAGTGACAGACTGCAGAGACGTTTGCACAAAATTGCATTTGAGTAGCCACAGTCCCCTTACGCACAAATTGAGGAACCAGAAGGAAATTGTGTGAGCCTAGCTGTTCTGCCTTGGGACATGGACTTATGGTGTGATGAGCGTGATGGAGATGGGCTGACTCCTGTCTTTTTTTTTTCCAGGGCGAGATTGGATCTGATGGACGAAGGGTAAGAAAGGACCTTTCCTACCTTGCATGTTGTTCCAGCTTTAAACCTTTGAATGTCTCTAACAAATAATGGATTTTTTTTTTCCCCTTGATTCTAGGGTGCTGCTGGCTTGGCAGGCCGGAATGGCACTGATGGACAGAAGGTAACAGCACTGGGAACACACTGTAATTTCACATCCATTGTTTCATTTCTTTACATCCCATCTTCCTCACAGATAATTTTGTTTCTCCAGTTCCACCCACTTCCACCCTGTTCTTACTGAAGTTTCTAAGAGCTTGTTTGCACATTATTCTGCAATGTCCTGTATAAATAATTGAGTTAGAGATGTATTCTTTTGAGTCACAGAAGTGCTGTGCCTTTATCAGCAACCGCTCTACAAGAATATATAGCCAGGTCTGTGCTCCTGCATCAGAATTTGGGTGTAGAGAGCTCATCTTTAGCGTTAGTGACCTACATACACCCACTGCAGGATGCATATGTTGTCTTCACAGGCGTTTGATTTTCACGGGCAATTTCTTGTGAAGTCTAAGGTTTCATCTCTTCAGTGCAGCTTGTTCTTACTGTTAAGGTTGTAAGGCCAAGTTCCCCTGTAACTCTATAACCCTATAACAAAGTCCCCAAAATCCCCCACTGCTTCTAAGGTAATTGAGGTTTCAGCTGGCCTTGTTTGCTGGCCAGTATACATAGGTTTTGCTCTGCACATTATTTTTTCCCAAATAAGGAGAACTATGAGTTAATGCCAGTTCTTCCTTCTGTGTACAAACTGCCTGCTGAAGCCCTAAAGCTCAGAAGTCCTTTAGAAATTTGACACAAGGCTATGGTTTCCTCAGACCATTAAGTCAACCTGGCAAGGAGGGAAGCTGAGCTTTGTCTTTCAGCGTCAATAAACTTTTTGATTGACTTAATTGTGTCATGAAATTAAGCTCCAAGTGTTAGTGAAAAGCTGAAAATGACCAGTAATGTCCCTGATGCAAAAGGCAGTAAATGCTAGCACATGGATGACCTAAGTGTTTGATGTTGCCTTTCCGGCGCCTTTCCAGCTGGGACTAGCTACACAAAGAAGTTCTGGAGCACAGAGCTAGGCTGTCATTACCTAAGATTACTCGTAGATATAACCTGATACTTCATGTCTGAACTAATCTGTTGCAAGACACACAACAGAGGACCAGCACAACCTTGGGCATGAATGATCCTGAAATCCAGTTTCGAGAGAGATTTTCACAAGCCTTGAGTTTTGACCCAGGGCATGTATGCAGGGCAGGGAGTATGCTTGAATTTGCAGCAATAGCCCTCCAACCATTCAGGATTTAGCATTTGTATCCCCATACCACAGACAGCCTCGCTTGTCTCAAGGAATATATTTGCTTTTTATTCTTTTGATTCTATTGATTACAGGTATGTTCAGCTGATAATGTTAAAGATTTTTTTGTGTGTTTTTTTTTTTTTTTCTGAATGTTCTCTCTCCAGGGCAGGCTGGGGAGAATTGGACCACCAGGCTGTAAGGGAGACCCTGGTGACAAGGTACAAATGCATTACTCTTTCATCCAGCAGATCAGATGAGCAGTCCCATTAACTTTACCTGGTGAATGGTGCTTTACCTTACCACCGCATGTGGTGAGAAATGACTGATAAGAGGTTACTAGCCCATTTTCTTTGTGTTGCATGTTTGAGTTCTAAGCTTGAATGACTGATGAGAGGTTGCTAGCCCATTTTCTATATATTGCATATTTGAGCCTCAGGCTTGCAGCAGGGAGCACAGCCTTTCCATAGACAGGAAAACTGGGATTCCCCCAGTGTTGTTCTATTCTATGTATGGAATGCTCCTTTCCTTAAGAGTAGCAGCAAGGAGAAATTGAGTTTGAGTCACTAGAGTGACTTCTAAAGGTGTTATTTTATTCTGCAAGAAAGTTGTATGTTGCTGGTACTGAAAAATACATGCTTCTTTATTCTTTCCCTCCCTAGGGCCCTGATGGCTACCCAGGAGATGCAGGAGACCAGGGACAAAGAGGAGATGAAGGTGCAAAGGTACATATATGCTGAACAGTGGCCTGAGAATATGGAGAGAGACCACCAGAGGGGACAACTGAACACTATTTGCTGTATTTATTCTTAACTCCATTGGTACTCATGGGGCTGGTAAGCTCTGTCCTACCTCTGGTGCATGGATCCCATCACCGGAAGTGGGAACCAAGGGAAGAGTTTTGCTGACCGTCCCCTTTTGGTTCCACACGGTACATGTCAGCGGTGTACAGCAAAATCCCAGTGTCAGTAATGACCTTTGCTCTCTGGCTGTTTCAGGGAGATCCTGGCCGGCCTGGTCGCAGTGGACCTCCAGGACCTCCAGGGGAAAAGGGGAGCCCGGTAGGTTCATGCAATGTTTATGTCTCGGTTGTCTTACCAGAATCCAGAGCATTATCAGTTGCAGAGAATGAACCACTGGTTGCAGGGCAACTGTTACACAAAGACAATAGGGTTGTGTTTGGATATGTATCTGTTCAAAGATGGTTGTATGATACAGGAAAACAGATGTGCACTTTGCTCTGTCTTCACTCAACTCTTATTTCTTTTCCAAGGGTATTCCTGGAAATGCTGGAGCCCAAGGACCTCCTGGAAGCAAGGGAGGACGAGGTGAACCAGGACCTCCTGGACCTAAAGGAGAGCCTGTAAGTTTCTGAATAGCTCCCCCAGAAGTGTGCACACTGCAAAAGTGTGATCCAGGTATACAGACAAACATCGGGCAGGCCATCAGGAAAGGCAACAGAAACCTATTACCTTGATGTCTGAGCAAGGCCCAGAAACAACCCTGCTAGCCTTCTGCTTATCTCCCTGTCTGCTGTCCTTAATAAATCCCAGTGTGAGTGCTAACGCCTGCCTGGAGCTCATCTTAACCTTGGCAGGGTTGGGTGAGGACACAGGAGAGTTGTCTCTGAGTTTTTCTTGGGAGTTCACACCAAAGATGAGACAACAAATGCTTCATATTTGTCAAGTAGCTTAAATTGTCTGCTTCTTGTATAGTTCACATATTTTTCCTCTCTTTTCTTAAAATTGCTTTAGACTTGTTTCTGCCAGCTAGATATTATCCAGTCTCCTTAATTGCAAAGAAAGCATTAAAAACATGGAGCACAAGAACCATCTGAGCTTTCAGAAACCTGAAACAGTCTGCCTCATCTTAAGAGCTGTACCTGTGTATTTCTAAATCTGATGTCTTACAGGCGACACCATAAGCCGTTTCACTTCAATCATTTCAGAGGAGCATCCCATAGTGCCCCCAAACGCTTCTGTGCATGCCCAAATACTCTTTGGCTATCCTCTAGCAAGTACCCCAGAGTACTGGCTTCTCATAGCAGTGGACCAAGGATAACATCCCCATGAAGAATAAAGCAGCACAGCTCCACCAGCATCAAGAGGACAGCCTAGCTGGTGCAGATCAGTTGATGTGTTTATGTGGGATACAGTGGGGAAAGCTAAGACAGATGAGCTAAAAATAATGCAGAGTATTTTATCCTGCGGGGATGAACCATGAGTGTCAGTATGGACACTGCAACAACACCCATCTCAAGAGAATCATGTGGTTCTGACTTCCAAGAGCCTCCAAGCAGTACCTAGCATGGGCATGCATGTTCCTCTGCTGCTGGGATGCTAAGTGGGGATAGGAGATGTGTTTCTTGAACTAGGAGGGAAAAGACAGGTAGCCAAGCATCAGTGTTTCAGGTAGCATCTCTGTTTCCATCCAGTTTATGTGATTGCTTTCTGTATCTGCCAAGGGTCGACGTGGAGATCCAGGGACAAAAGGCAGTAAAGGGAGCCCTGGAACCAAGGGAGAAAGGGTGAGTAAAGCAACTACACACATCATTGCAAACTGAGGTGTGTAGGCCTGAGTGATGCACTGCTGCCAAGCAATGCAAGAGCCCTAGGTCAGGGCTGGAAATTGCAGAGCACAGTGCTGCACGCATGTTCTGCTCCCATTGTGTCTGTCCTGACCTCAAGGAGCCAAGACAATAAGCTCTGAAAGAGCAAGTACATGCTACTCTACCTGACTTGATCCAGACCTGAGTGAGGATGAAGGACAGTAATGCTAAAGGCTGGGAGTTGTGTTCAGAGAGTGTTCTGCCCTGACTTCCTCACTTGAACTGGTGCTAAGAAGCATCAGATTTGAGAACAGCATTACTGCTCGTCACTCCCCAGAGGACTTCCTGGCACACCACTGGATTTGGGAAACCTACCTGACAAGGAATATCTTTATCTTCATAACAGGGAGATCCTGGTCCAGAGGGTCCTCGTGGCCTGCCCGGAGAGGTTGGAAGCAAAGGAGCAAGGGTAAGGACAGCCCACCAGCTCCTTCCACCAAATGTGTATGTGATGCAGCCATCCCTTCCCTCTGGCTGGACAGTCCTCACTCCCCACCTGCGCTTGTGCAGAGGGGGCCGGTCACACAGCTGAGCAGTGCTCACTGCACAGAGAGTGAAGCTGGGGTTTGTGGTTGGAGAGGACTCTCTGCCATGGGGCAGTCTCTTAGATGACTTGACAGCAGAAGAGGAGCTTGTTTGGAATTGTCCATATGACTTGGAGGGGTGTATCTGTCTGCTTCTGTGTCTTCTCAGTTCTTACTTTGCTTTCCAGGGAGATCAAGGACTGCCAGGACCTAGAGGCCCTTCAGGTGCTGTGGGAGAACCAGGCAATATAGTAAGTTGTCTTAGGACATTTTTATGACCCTCTCCTCTCTCTCTGGTGTTATGTTTCCTTATCAGCATAAGCTGGCTACACTGTCACCCCCAGAGGGGAGAGACTGCAAGACCTTCTTGCAAACAGGTTCAAAAACTAGCCCAGAGACCCCTGCTAATCCTTATCAGTGTCAAGGAGAGAGTCCTTGATGCAGGACCCAGGAGTTCTTGCTTCTGAGCTAAGACGTGCTCTGCAGCATTAGTTCACCACCATTTCTACCACGCATGTGTTCCCAAAATAACGTGGGACAGAGCAACATCGAGCAGAGCACTTACATAGGGAACATGGGTCTGCTCCAAATACGTGTTCAGCCTAGATTTTTGCTTAATCCAGCACCCCATTTTTAAGTTGTGACAGGACATCCGGGTAGCTCTCTTAGTCAGTGTTGCAGTAACCATACTGGCAGGAGAGAAGATCTTGCAGCCTTATCTCTACAGCCAGTTTCCCAGCACAATCCCCCCTACAGCTAGGGAGCTACAGGAAATATTCTCACATACTCTGTTCGTCCCAACACTACCCTGCAGGGTTCACGTGGGGATCCCGGTGACTTGGGCCCAAGAGGTGATGCAGGACCACCAGGACCAAAGGTAACAACTTTGAATGCAACTCGGAGCATTTAAGAAATGCTTTGTTTATTTGTTTATTTTTGTTTGTTTTTAACTGGGGAGAAAATGGCCTTGGCTGCCACTGGTATTGCTAGGTCAGAAAAGGCTGAGTTTTGTTGCTGACTGGACATTTCTTCTCTACTAAAGGGTGACAGAGGCAGACCTGGTTTTAGCTATCCTGGCCCCAGAGGATTGCAGGTGTGTATATGGTTCATGCAGTGCAGGTATGTGCACAGGGAAGATGAAGGAAGTAGGGAAATATGATGAGAACCATGAGGAAACTGAAGTCTGTGATGAGGATGAGGAAGTGGTCTTTGTGTACGAGGCTGTTTTCTGCCCTTTCTGGGTTGAAGGGAGGGAGCTGCTCCCTTCGCACATGGCTGAAGGGGCCCAAGGAGGATTCCTTGCCAGGATGCTTTACCATTTCTCTAAGAAATATTGGGACAGCAGGTCTGTTTGCTGCCTTCTGAAGTTAGATTGAGAAAATGAGCTTTCCTGCCCCATACCCACTGCTTACTGAATGGGCAATGCAAGGCTGAGACTTGCTGCAAATGTAGCTCCTTCCTTAAAAGAAGCTGGAGTTCACATCATTCTGCGTTCACTGCAGGCCACACTGTCATTTAGGCTGACTGTCTAACTTGTCTGTCTGTGGTAGAGGAGAGCAAGATGATAATTCTTTGACTCACCAAATTTGGCTGGTAGACTTAGAGATTCAAGCATCAACCTTTGGATATCCTTGTTGTGATTCAAAACCTGTCCCTGTGAGTAGGAAGATTCCCCTTTTGCTTCACAGATATTGAACCAGCCTTAGCTCCTTCAGCTCCATGTCAGAGGCACAGAGGACCCCAGCCTTGCCTGAAGTGGCAGGGAGGTGTGTGTACACCCACCACCCAAACTGTCAGCCCATACTTTCATTGGTCATTTATCTTTGAGACCCTGGTTATAACCTTCAGACGTAGGTGTGCTCTATAGGAATCCGTTACTAGTCAGATGCTGACTCACTCTTCTCTTCTCAGGGTGACAAGGGTGAGAAAGGGCAACCGGGACCAAAGGTAAGTGTACTTGCATCTTGTCAGTCTGGTTTTGTCCTGATTGCAATGCAAGGTAATTGTTTCCTGACTTACTTGAATATATGGCTGAGGAACCTCTGTTCTTGCAGCAGCTTTTCTACTTCCATGCAAACAATCGTTCTTTGTCCACCATTTCATATGTCATACTTCATAAGCTGGTATGGGACTTCAGTCCTTCAGGTTAGGGCTAAATTTGCCATAGATTAGCCAGAAAGCAAATCTGGCACTGGGAAGTCTTTTCAGACAGAAAGACTGTTTTCTAGACAAACTGTTCTTTAAAAAGACAAAAGAAACAGTCTAGCACCTGTGAGAAGGTGACGGGAGGAAGATTTCTCTGTCTTCCAATGATCTGCTACCCCTTTCTTGGGAGTGGCGCAGGCAGCCCGAGCTTTGGTTGTGCCAAGTTGTAAGACCTCTTTTCGAGTGTTCAGTATATTCTTGGGGTTTTCTGCATGCTACCTTTGAGGTCCAGTCACTCCATTCAAGGGTGGCAGCACCATGCAAGGGACAGCTGCTAATGCCTCTGCTTGGTGGAACAAACCCTTTCTGAAGTAGACTGTAACCACTGCATGCCCAAAGTGTTATTGGCCCACAGCAAACTCCAGGCTTTCTCTCGAGCTATTTGGTTTCCAATCTGGTTGCAATATTAACTGCACTTAGGGAAAAACGTAGGCTAGCCCTGAAGGTGACCTGCCTGACCCTGGGTACAGTTTCCAGGCATTTCTCCTTGTGAAACAATCTCAAACGTGTTTTGTAATGCTCCTTTATTCTTCAGTCACTGCCTGATAGAGAATGGCCTATGTAAACACTATTTATTTGCTCTGTGCGGAGCTGCTGGTTTTATAGGGTACTGTTTGGAAACAGAGAGGCCACACACGTGTGTTTTTGATGGATTCACTAGCAATAGTTCATCTGCCTGAGTGCATCCATATGTTCGCTATGCTGAATCTGTTTCTCCCTTCTTTGGACAGGGAGGAAGAGGTGAGCTTGGACCAAAAGGAGCGCAAGGGACAAAAGGAGAGAAGGGGGAACCTGTAAGTACACTTTCAGTATTACTCACAGCTTCAGCTCAGGGAAGGCATGAATCCCTTCTCACACCTTTGTCAAAGCCCCTGAAGAAACTGAGAATCAAAGTCTGCTTTTTTTTTTTTTTTTTCCCTCACTTGATGACACTGGTCACACTGGCTGTGGTCCTCCAATAATTGCCTCTTTACAAGGTCATGCTAGAACAACACATGAGGACTGAAGGAAGAGGGTGTCATGGCTGGTGATGCCGCTTAGGAGGGCTGTGCCTGATGGGCTGGCAGGAGGTGCCCCTACAACAGTCAGCGTGAATCATGAGCCTTGTCAGGAAGATGCCTGACTCTCTGCTTCTTTCTCAGGGTGATCCCGGCCCAGCAGGCGAGCCTGGACCCCGAGGTCCAACTGGTGAACCAGGTGTTGAGGTATTGTGCCATCATGTCTGACCAGATGTTCCAACTTCCTCTCTGATGTGTAGTTCCCAGTGGGGACTCCCAGGAAAGTTGTGTGTGAAAGCACTTTGTTCTTCTTGCAGGGAACTCCCGGCCCACCAGGAGATCCTGGCCTAACTGTGAGTAGGACTGTTCTTAAAAGCACCCAAGTGTTTTTCCACCTGGGGCCTTGTGGGTTTTGTTTTGTTTTGTTTTTATTTATTTTGGTAGCATATAGCCTGTGAAACAGAGTGCTAGATACTATTGCTAATCATGCAGAAATATGTATTGGAAAAGCACTGGGTGTCATCATCTTGCAGTAGAGTAGGACAGGACAAGAAGATATCTTGATAGGGCAGGATGAGGGACCTGTAACTTTGAGTGGGAGCTGAAATGGTCTTCCACTGAGAAGAGTGGCATTTGCTGGGCAGGAAGTGAGAGTCTCTCACTTCAGAGGGTGAGGGCAGAGTTCCAAAGTTGCTTTGGAGGGCATGGAGAGCACTCATTTGAACCCTGTCTCTCTGCTTTGCTGACAGGACTGTGATGTGATGACCTATGTAAGAGAAACATGTGGATGCTGTGGTGAGTTGCCTATTGCTTCTGTTCTGCACTGTAACCCTTTTGTTAGACGGGGAACAACAACCAGCCAGGTTTGGGAGGCAGGCAGGCAGATGTCTGTCATCTTTAGGGCAATCCTGCCTCCTTGTCACTTCAAAGGTTACCTGTAGAGGAACCTGCTTCTGGGTAGGTGACCAGGAAAGACTTTCTCCATCCTTTGGGCAGTCTCTCCATGGAGGTGATGAAGGGCAGGGATGCTGGCCTCCTTCCAGGACAGCATCAGCAGGCAGCAGAGCAAATGCAGATAGAGTCATCCTTGAGCTCTGCCCCTGTGAGCTCAAGAGGATTGTCAACCAAAATACAGAGGGTCTCAGTGGGAGACAGATCTAGTAAATCCCATTTGCCTTGCCCGCCTGTCAGAATGGCATCTCCTCTGTATGTTGAGCCACTGTCACAGAGGTGCATCTGTGTAATGCCGTACCCTATAGATGAGGTAGTACAGAAAGACACCACAGGAGATTCTCACCTGCTCACTCAAGTCTTGAGCCCACCACTGAGAGTGGCGCTGCCTGCTCTGTGTCCCCAAATTCAGTTCTGCCATTGTAGGAGCAATTATCTGTAATGGCCCAGATGATAGGATAGTGTATAAGCTCACTATGGGATTAACAGGGTTTCTCCTAACACATGTCAACAGAAGGATGTACATAAAATTCTCCCTACACTGCCAGCTGCAGGCAGTGCAGCAGACCCTTCAAATCCTTGTAGTGATGTTAAATGTCTCCTCCTTCCTGTATATAGTCTCTTCTGTCCTGATGGCTCTTGCTCACACTGTCCTCCACCTTTGAGATTTAATCCATTTGTGTTTCTCCCCAGACTGTGAGAAGCGCTGTGGTGCCCTGGACATTATGTTTGTCATAGACAGTTCGGAGAGTATTGGCTACACCAACTTCACGCTGGAGAAAAATTTTGTTGTCAATGTGGTCAGCCGGCTGGGCTCTATTGCCAAGGACCCCAAGTCAGAAACAGGTCTGTAGTGTGTGTGTGTGTGAGGGGGTGGGCAGCATGAATGAGAGAAGTCTTGTGTCCCTCCAGTTTCCACAGAGTCTTTAGTTGCCCTGGTGTGTAATCCATCTGTTGTGCATTTTTGTAATAGCTTCTGCTCTTTCCTCCCTCCCTTCCTTTTTTCTGATTAATGGGCTGTTTGTGCAGCCCTTCAGACATTAAATTTTGCTGACTTTCTCAACATTTCCCCAAAGATGCAATGCAAAGTAATGTGACATGTCATTTCAGGTGCTCGTGTTGGGGTGGTGCAGTACAGTCATGATGGGACCTTTGAAGCCATCAAACTTGATGATGAACGCATAGATTCACTGTCCAGCTTCAAGGAAGCAGTGAAACGTCTAGAGTGGATTGCTGGGGGCACCTGGACACCATCTGCTCTTCAGTTTGCCTACAACAAGCTCATCAAAGAAAGCAGACGAGAGAAAGCCCAAGTATTTGCTGTGGTGATTACAGATGGGCGCTATGACCCCCGAGATGATGACAAGAACCTAGGGGCTCTTTGTGGTAGAGATGTGGTCGTCAACACCATTGGCATTGGGGACATGTTTGATCAGCCAGAACAGAGTGAGACCCTGGTCTCCATTGCTTGCAATGAACCCCAGCGAGTCCAGAAGATGAGACTCTTCTCAGACCTGGTGGCAGAGGAATTCATTGATAAGATGGAGGATGTGCTCTGCCCAGGTCTGTATCTGTCCCTGAACTTCTTGCAGAAACGGAAGTTTCCTAGCTAGAGGGGTTGGAGTGGGAGTCATATATGGTGCTTTGAAGAAATTGCAAAGCTGCTCTGTCTTGCAGGCCGACCAGTAGTACATAGGCTGAGTCACTTACAATGGGGAGGGCTGAATCTCACCTGAGAGGATTATATAGCCCTGGATAGAGAGTCCTTCCTCAGATAAAGGGCAGCTTTTTGGGGCTCTTTACCCATGTGAGGGGCTTGGACCTGCTACTCTAATTTTTTCAAGCAGAAAAGAGGGATGGCAGTACATCGCTCAGCTTTTCCATGTTTCTTTTCCTCCAGATCCACAGGTCGTCTGTCCTGAGCTGCCCTGCCAAACAGGTAATCTTTACAAGTAGCTTCATACAATCTGTACAAAGTGCTAGGTCCAGGTGGAGTGTGCACAAGGCTAGGGCTGGGAAGGAATGTTAATCCCCTACATTGACTTGGTATGACAGAGAATTTGGGAAATAGTATTACTTTGCATTGGGAGAGGCCCTAGGTTTTCATCTTCTGCTCTTTTCCTGGCCTCTTTGAGCTCTCTTCGCAGGTACAAGTGCACTGTGTTAGTGCACAAGCCTTGTTCAACTCTGCTACATCTCCCTGTCCAAGTGCAACAGAACTTTACATAGGATTCCAAATTCCTGGAAGCCACCAGGTTTTGATTTCCAGTCTCAATAATGAACTTCTCGCTTGTTGTTTCCATTGCATTATCATGTCAAGACCTTTGAAATCCAAAGTTAAAGCTGCAGCATGGGACAGGATGCTCTATGTGAATAAGGAGGGCAGAGGAGGAAGTAAGGACAATTTGGGAAATGACACTGTAGTGGACTGAAAGCTTTGGCTTCTCTAACACTGGCTGTATTTTAATTAACAATTAACTCATGGTGTTGGATCAAAGGAAAAAGGCTGTAAGGATCCTCTGACACAAAAGAAACAGCTG
Organism: Tinamus guttatus; assembly: GCF_059628265.1. NCBI lineage: Eukaryota > Metazoa > Chordata > Aves > Tinamiformes > Tinamidae > Tinamus > Tinamus guttatus. The sequence continues at coordinate 702,379 of NW_028289236.1, read as the reverse complement.
CTGCTTGCTGCAGGTAGCTTTACTTGATCACACTTTGCTTGTTAAGGGTCAGATCTGCAATCTGAATTTCCAAAGAATCTTAGACTGATTAAGTCTCTGTATCTGTTTAAATACAGTACACACAATATTTGCTGATGCATGAAAAGCATCTAGGGAACAGTTTTGTAATGTTTTTTTTATCTCAACTTTTTCCATGGTTATGTTTTTCTGAAAGTTCTAAGCTTCAAGTCTCAATGTTCATTTTTTAAAAAAAGTCCCACTCATTTCCATACTGAATTGAAGAAAAAGTAGTCCCAGAATGGTCAGAAAAGCTGTAATTATTCTTATCTACAGTCTGACTTTTACACTAGTGTTTTGAGTGTTTGCATCTGTACACGTAGAGAAAACAAAGTCAAACTGTGGTGCTGAACTGTCCAGGCCCACTCCTCTGTCATGTATTCTGAGGAGCTGTGTCCTATGGATCCATGCACGAGGAGGCAACTCTTCCATGTCACATGGATGACTGCTCAGGTGTTTTTAAGGATTTTGGTCTTTGCAGACTCTCCCCTTCTCTGGAATACGGCAGGAGAGAGATTGACCTGAGTAGAGGCCCATTGGTCTGGGCCGTCATAATCCTCCAAAAAGATGAACTTGGCTGTGCTTTTACTTTAGTGCACTTAGATATGTCTGTTCATGATACAAGGTGAGAACAGTTCACTTGTATCTAACTCGCTTGAAGAGGAATGGCAGATGTGATGGGAGAAGGCTTCTCAGGAGGTTCCCTTTTGGGTAATTCCTTCAGGGGATGCTGTAGGTGGCCAGAATGGTGCGCAGGCCCTATACATCTGCAACCTTATAGGATATGGAAGTAGGAATGGCATGATGTGCTAGTCATGGGTCTCCTATGGAAAATAACAATACACTCATCTCAACATGGGCAATTTGTCCTTGTGCGCAAGAACCCGCGCTATGCCTGATAGATTAAATTTTAAATGTTGTCCAGGTATTAAGGGACCTTTGCCCAAAGCACCTTCCACCTGCTGTACTAGACTGTTCGTGATGTATTTCTATCATCATGTAGAAGAATTTGCAATGACTCTGTCTGCATAGCAATAAGGAAATGTGTTGGATGAGAAGAAACATAAGGAATGTGATGGAGTTGACAGTGTCTCAGCTGCTATAAAGCCATGGGCAAATAATTGTGCATCAGTGTTCAGCTTTCTCTTGCTCTCTGAGAATATTTTCAAGTGATAATGTTAAGTCATATCCAAATGCTTTGGATGGAAGTGTTGACTTCTGCAGGGTATGTGAGTGAGCTTACCTGCATATGCAATGAATGTGTCCGAATGGTAGATAGGCCAAAGAGATTCAATGACAGAGCTGTCCTCAGCCTTGTTCTTTGCCCTTAAACTTTAAGAATTGCAATCCTAGTGCTTAAAGGAACAACTTTATCTCCAGCCTGAATATTGTCATGAGAATATGGAGAGACGTGTTACGTCAGGACAGAGGGACAGCCATTATATCCCAGTGTCCTCTCTGCTGCCTTGCAGAGGCAGATGAGTCACTAGCTTTATGAATTCGCATCCACAGATAGAGGAAGCCAGGAAGGCATGCCACTCTTCAAGATAGACCTGTTTCTCCTTATCTCACTGAGGTTCTTAAAGGATAGCGGAGTGTTTCTAGATGTGGGGCCCAGACAGGGTTCAATGCTGAGCAAATCTCAACTGACCAATTGCTTTGACAGAGACTGCATGATGCTCTGTGAGGCTTTTTCTAACCCATACCAAAAGCTTCGTTTCCGGCTTTGGGGTTTTATTACACTACAATGTTGGTACAGTCAGGTGGAAACCAAGGTTCTTGGGCTCCTGAATTATCACAGGTGTCACAAAGGAAAATTATACACAACCGAATATCAATTCTAGTGAAAGTACAGAGGGCTAAGTGCCAAGCAAGGAGCTTATGCGATGCTTTCCCTTAGATGTCTTTCCAGACCCCAGCTATATAACATCTTGCATACAGTTTGCATGTAATAGAGTTCAAAAGTACTTGACAGCTGCTATCAACCTATCCCATATGCAGAAAAGGTGTTGCTCTTCCTCCGTCATGAATATGGTGGGCTACTTGGAAGAGACCAGACAGTTATGTTTTAGTGTCATTTTTCTGAGGACTCTTGTTTGAGGGGTGTATGATATCAGTAAGAATCCTATAGTTAGTCAAGCAAATGTGATATTTTCCGTGTCATTAAATCATCAGATGCTGTTTATTTTCTCAGGTATTTGAGACAGCTACTTGGTCCATAATTTAATTCATTTCTCAAAAATGAATCTTTACATACATATTTTTTGTTTCTAATGCTCTTTGGGATTTAGTATTATATAATTCCGTATGTCAGGTGTCTCAGGCAGAACATCTCTAAGATATAAATAATTATTTTGCCTCAACCTGCATAAGCGCTAGTTGTAGTATCCCTCATCTGGCCTTACTAGGGGTCGATCTTTCCTTCATCACTGAAGAGCTGCTTTGTTCTAGGTACCTTTACGGACTGTTCTGCAAAACATTGGCATTTTTCCCTTCACCCAGTGAAGAGTGTCTTTGGCTCCAGCCTTTCTTGCAAAAAGCCCAGGAAGAGCTTTCAGCACAGGAGCCACATTCAGCCTTGGGACACTTACTCTAACAGGGAGATTTAGATCTTGAAATTTCAAGTCTAACATTGGTCTTTACTTCTCTGTCCCTTGTTAGCTCTTTTCTCATCTGGTGCAGTGTATGTAGAAAATCCAGGTAGCATTCAGAGAGAGCCATTGCTAGAAAGCCCTGAAAATATTCTTTTGACGCTCACTTACAGATGACAGGAACCCTGGGAACGTAAACCCACTTATTTTCCGCCCCATGGAAGAGGGAGTCAACATAGATTTCCCCAGCACCATACATTCGATCGCCCAGTTCCTAAACTCCACGCGGGAAACCCAGGACCCCAGCATGTACACCCAGCTGGTGGCCACTTTGGCCTATACCGCCGAAAAAGCCAAGTTTGCCACTGGAAATGAGCGGCAAGAGTGGATGGACCTGTTCATTGACACCTTCAAAATGGTGCACAGCGAGATCGTGGGCGACCCAGAAACCGTGTTAGGGCTTTGCTGACATCTTGCTGACATCTCCATTATAGATCACATGATGTGGGTGAAGGTAGAGGCCTAGTGGAGATGGGAGAATCATTTGGATCTGTAAACGTCCTTCCTCTGATGGCAGAGAGGATGGGTACGTCAATAGATGCTTTTAGTTTAGGAGAAACGCAAGTAGTGAGATAGCTTGGTTGTGTTCAGCCAGTGACGTGGCACAAGGGGTGGATGTCTCCAGCTTGGCTGGCTGAAGAGCATGGCAGCTTTCTCCTTAGATTACAAGCGATGCTTCTACTTTACCTACTACTTTCCTGCAGAGGAACTTCCAGGCACTAGCAGGACAGCTGCTCTGCCTTGGTCTCAGAATTGGCCAAGCTTTCACCTTCCCCTCCTGCTTGGCAAGCTAGTCTGCTGTAGCGGGGATAGAGCACTGCAGGGTTCTCAGATACACAGGCCAAGACTCAGTGATGAGCCTGCTGGCATGTGTATGACTGAGGGCAGGGGAAAGCAGTTGGGTGTAGAGAGCCTAGTGATGTGCTTTCCCCACACTTCCTACGTTCCTTTTTGCTGACTGCTTCTGAAGTGTCTTCTGAGCTCTGTCTTCTGGTTAACTGGGTGCTGCTGTCTTCAGGTTGTACAAGCCATTTGTATGGCAAACCTGGCCAAGCAAGATGCATCTCCTTTCGCTGCAGCTAGTGTTTCTATACGACCGTTCAATAGACAGTTTGTAGTATTAAAAGGAAAGAGTGAGCAGTAAAGAAAGACGTTCCTGGCTTTCCATCAAGAATGCAAAACCCAGAAGAGTGCTTTTGTCAGAATATATGTTTTGTGTGTGCTTTTTACTCCACTTGTATATTTGTTGTGTATGTGTGTGTTTGTTTTCTCTCTGTCTTAAATAGCTACATATAGCTATTCATAGCCGGGAGATAGTTATGTAGGACCAGGAAATCTAAAGCAAAATCCATGACTGTGCAGTCATAACTATGTGATACATAAAGATGTATAAAAGCACATATTTAAACATGATATAGTATAGTTCATAAAATCCATAACCAGTTCTAGTCTTGATTCAGAGAGTCTATAGTCCTACCACTTGTGCTGTGGTACGTTTGCTTAGACAAGGAGCAATATGTCCATGAGTTCACCTGTCAAGGGCTTTCACTAAAAGTTAGATAGATGAATGCAATATTTGCTTCTAAAATAAACATTGCCCTGTAAAGCTATAAGAAGGTAACACAAGACTTGAGTGTACGGATGCAAGTGTAGAGGTATTTAATGCTTGCAAGTGAATTTTGCAGCCTCTCCGACTGACGTGGTATTATTGCAATAAAGTCTACTGCGCAAATGTACTATTTAATGGGCAGAATGGAGATGTAAAGTCTTTAAATAATGCATTTTGGCCTGTTATGCAGTTTGTTTTCAGGTATATAAAGTGGAGACAGTTACCAAACTGTAGCCAAGCTCAGAAATGAGATTTGGAATGAGCAATTTACCTACTTTGAACATATTACTAGGTTTTATTTGAACTTTGTTCCAAAAACTGGGGCTTGCCAAACTAGGCTAGAAGTTGTCCAGCAACAGGCACTCAAAGGTGGTGCTTGTGTCATTCAACTTGTGATCAAGCTAAATGCAACTCTCAAAGTCAACCTTTCTGTCAGCATTTTAGCACATTTTTGCTCCTGGTCTGTGCAATACTAGAAGTTCAAAGAATTCCACTATTGGAATAAAAGGGGGAAAAAAAGTGGTTCAAAGAGTTCTTCCTAGCTTTAAATGGTTTGCTCAGTTTTAGGCAAAGATTTAGCAGAAGGATGAGGATCTGTCTGTATACAAATCCATATATGGTAACACCTTCTTATAATCCACGTATGGATGGTCTTTGCGAGGTCAAATTCTCTACTGTATTTTGAATTTTATCCTAAAAATTAGTGTGAGATTTAGCCTGTTGTAGTGCATATGAGAAGACTAAACTCAATTAAGTTGCTCCAGTCATGAGGCTAAGAAGTCCTTGAGCACAAGAACGACTGGATGCCCGAAGGAAATACGACTTTGAGAGAAACATTTTGGGGCTAAACTGTCTTGCTGGCTAAGACTGGAGTTCGATAGAGCTTTAGGAAAGTGGGTTTAGATGTCATCATGGTTGCTTATTCCATTTCCATTGGAAATATTTCCAAACAAAGCAGTATAAGTATTGGAAACTAACTTTTTTTGTACCTCTAAAAAAATCTTCAATTAACTTGGAAGAATATTTATGAGAAAATGTCTCTCTTGCCTGAACAGTATTTGCATTGATCCTTATTGGACAAAAGCAAGTGGATGTAGTGGTTTGATAACATACTCCTGTTGAGTCCTGGAGCATTATGTGGATGGCTGAGATTACCTTGCACATGTACATCATTAGTTGAGTTACCAATGGCAAGAAAGTTGATGATATTTATTCATTGCTGCTTGCTTTAGGCTACTTTAGATGTTTCCTAGCATACAGTTTACCGTATGGTGAGCTACAAGTATTTTTGCCTCACTGTAAGCTGCATAAAAAGGGTTGGGACTCAATTTAAAAGCACAATATGAAGAGATTATTTAGTTTAAGTCATGGTGGTGCAACCAACGGCTTTTTTTCCTAGGATCATCTGCAGTCGAAAATGAAAATCTCAAGCCCCTTGCAAGGTGAAATGCTCTTTGGTCTCCCCTAATTTTTTCTCTCTGTTGGTAACAGGCATACTGAGGAGCAAATTTTTGCAGGTATTGCTATATGCAGAGCTCTTGCTGAAATTGTGCCAATATCCTTCCAGAAATGAGAAAAAGGTTCAACCAAAGCATGATACAGAATGGAGCAGAACACATGATTTTGTTGCTGCTGCACTGTTCTCTATGTTAATGTTCTCATAACTCATGTGTAAAGGTGTTTATCCATGACCTCCATCCAGGAGGACTGGGCAGCAAGAAGCTTTTCTCTTGGGGGTGCCCATGCAGTAGACATTTGAAAAGCAGCTCCATGGGGAGCTAGCCATATATTATACTCTTCTTGAAGCTTCATGGAGTGATGCTGTCCTCTGTGGCAACCTGTTTGTGTCTGCTTAACTAGGATCTCTTAAAGCTCACTTTAGATCCTTTTAGGGGATTGTAATCACCAGAAAGGTGACCGCATAGCGATGAGCACCAGGACATTATTTGGCATGATATACAGTCCTCATTTCTCCTCTTGCAAAATCTTACTTAAAGTTCAGATTGTGTGTTGAAAGGGGCATGCTTCTCCCATTTCATGGTTACATGAAGCCTTCACAGAACATGTAAGGGCCTGGAGTTCACTGCTGCAGGTACTGCCAAGGTAAAATAGCCTTCTGGAAGCAGCACTTGTGTACTAATATCTGCAATATGAATCTACTTTAGACAACCCTTTTCTAAGAATATTCAGAGGTGAGTACATACCTTTATTGCTTTAAGAGTGGAGTAATGAATTTAGAAATATGATGTTATACACAGCTGATGAAGAAATATCTGTTGCTTCCAATTGGAGATGGCTGTATCAGGTATTGCTGTTTTATCATGGGCAGAAGTGGTGTCAAATAATCTGCGGGTACAATGTATAACATCAGCATTCGCACTACATGGGAACACAGTCCCAGGCTGTTGAATTTTGTGTTCAGTCACCTGCAGTTACTGCTGGCTTTTTAAATGCACTGTAGACCTGCTAAGTTTTGTTGTGTATAGCTATACTTTCCTGCTAAACTGGCGTTCATTTTGTTCAGATCATATGAAGAATTATAGAGTACTTTGCTTTTAGTACCTCACAGTGCTGAATCCGGCCCCATGTATAACAATATTCAGGAGGATTTTGTCAGGTAGATGGATTTGTTCGTCATACTGAAGTACAACTTAATATGAAACTCATAATGAAAGTTACCCCTTGCTGGAAATGGGTGTTCAGTTTGAAGCTGCTCCAGAGTCCTCTGTGGTTTGCCAGTCATACAACACAACATGATGTCTGCTCTGTTTTTTTTCACCTTACCACTTTCAAGATTTAATCCTAAAGTCCTCATTGTAGGATTGCTTGACAGGGCATAGTATGGCTATTGCTCTGCTACTGCCATGATGGAACACCTCAAGAAGTGGCCAGTCCTAGCACATACATCACAAACTAATGTTGCTGTTGTAATCATTTTCCTGGTGATTTTCGGTGGAGAAGAAAACTCAGAAGAATTCTTATCCCAAATATGGAACAAAATTGAAAAATGTAGAAATTGAAGTGTTTCTTAGAGAAGAATGCATGCAGAAGAATATGAAATGCAACACAGCTGCTACAAGGGGACAAAAGAATGACTTAAAGCTAACAGCTGAGTGTGTGTTGTTGTTTTCTTCTGCCTTTTTGTGCGTGTTTTGTGCAGTGTGGGTTTTTATTTACTTTCAGATCATTCACTGCATATATTCATATGCCTACATGCCTCCTTTGTGGACAGGTGCTGATCCAAAACACTTAAGAAGATTTTCCTATCATATTTTAACCACATGATCCAGCCTTTATAAGTTCTTCAGGAGTTAGTGATTACTGATGAAACCAATCTTGGCACAGTGTGAAATCAGCTTCCAGCCAGCAGATCTGTGCATGAAGAATTCTTCCAGAAGTCGACCGCACTCTAAATATAACTGAGAGGTTTGCCAAAGACTACCTGCCATTAATCTCTAGACATCTTATACAGAGGGGCAGGACTCTAGCATAAAAAGGTGGATGTAAAGCACAGATCTGTCTAATGTCATGGATGCTTGTGGTGCTCTCTCATAGGCCTCAGAATTAATGCCCATTAAGAGCCATTGTCTAGGATCTGAGGAAATCAAAAGCAAAGATCCTGTTACCAGGCACCAACAGATGGTCCTTCTTAGGCAAAATACACAGCAGCTATTCTAGCCCATATTGCACAGGGGAAGCCCCAGTCTTCTCTTGTAGGCTTTCTTCCACCCGCAACTGTTGTTTTTCTCTTTCCCGCAGAGCTTTCAGTGGCCCAGTGCACACAGCGCCCCGTTGATGTCGTCTTCTTGCTCGATGGCTCTGAACGGATTGGGGAGCAGAATTTCCGGAAGGCCTCCAAGTTTGTGGAGGAGGTAGCCCAACAGCTCACACTGGCCAGAAGCAACAATGACAACATGAATGCTAGGATCGCCCTCATGCAGTATGGCAGTGAGAGAGAGCAGGATGTAGTCTTCCCCTTGACATACAACCTGACTGAAATCTCTAACGCCCTAGCACAGATCAAGTATCTGGATTCATCCTCCAACATTGGGTCGGCCATCATTCACGCCATCAACAACATTGTGCGCAGGCCTGGGGACACGCAACGAGTTGCACGACGCAATGCTGAGCTCTCCTTTGTCTTTATCACCGATGGCATCACAGGAAGCCAGAACCTTGAGGAGGCCATTGACTCCATGAAGAAGCAGGATGTTATGCCCACAGTTGTGGCTCTTGGGAGTGATGTAGACATGGATGTCTTGCTGAAGCTTGGCCTCGGGGACCGGGCAGCCATCTTCCGGGAGAAGGACTATGCCAGCCTCTCCCAGCCCGGCTTCTTTGATAGGTTCATTAGGTGGATATGTTAATTGAAGAGAGTGCACATATCCTCCCCTCACCAATATACACACCCTAGATATTCCTTATTTTCTTCCCTTTGTATGGTCGCTAGCAACTCTGAGCTCATCCAGAACAGTCTGTACACAGCTGCCCTCTGGGTTTTCCTTTCTAGCAAAAATTCAGAGCTCATGTTTGATTTTTATGATTAAGTGTATCTTACATTTATGGTGCTAATTACAACCAAGATCAAAGCAGGATACAGAGCCATACAAAGTACATCTGTAACGCTTTACACATACCAAGCCATTCCTTTGTGTATGTACTGTAAGGTTAGGAGGCCTCACCAAAGAAGCAGGAAACTTTTCTAGTTCAATAGAACAAATGATCATTTCTAATTTTCAGAAACTATTGCTTTCCCTCGCCCGCCTTTGAGGAGTTTTATGGTCCCAATCACCACCTCATCCTTTTTCTTCTCTTAGTGCTTCTGCCCCGTGAGAACACTCCGTGGTGACTTTTTTTTTTGGTTGCTGTTCCTTTTTTTCCAGGAGTGATGGGATGGGCCTCAAGATGCCCATCAGCCTAAATTAGGCGCAGTCCCTTACACAGTTGTCTGCAGATGCTCCTTTCAGGGATCAATCCCACACTTCATAGATCAGCTTAGAGATTTTCATTCTCCTGTGGGACATACCTCTGTTACCTCTTTCTGCTATTCCTACCTTTATCAAAACCTGTTGCAGTACCCATAATTCTGAGTCTAGCCTGAATAAGTCTGAGAGGTCCAGCATCTCTCAAAATGCCAGACAGTACGCCAGGCACAGTTGCCTCACCCTGTCATCCCAATGTGCTCAAAATAACTATGGTGCCTTATTCCAACCAGTGTCTGCCAAGCACTACCCAGATTTGAACTGGAATTGTGCTGTCTGCAAAAATCAACAAATAAACTCTTTTCACTCTATCCTGAAAAGTCTCTATAGTTCTTTTGTGTTTGTTTTACTGAACAGCTGATACTCTTGATGATAAACTGGCTTGACTTTTCTTAGAAGTCACAGAGCACCATTCTGTAAATCAACACATCTCTCCAGGAGTCAGAGTGAAGTCTGCAGTTAGGCTGGCTCAGCTTATAGCTCCAGCCCTGGGCACATGCCTAGGTGTGACCATGGCAATGATCTTCCCAAGGACTGCAGCATTTCACCAGACTCACCTCATTGCTGATGTTCAAGAAACACTGTCTTCTGCTTTTCCTTGCAAGAGGAGTGCAAGGTCACTGGTGTCTGGCTGGACATTATCCTGAGCTATCTGTAGTAGCTGATTCTGCTTGAGCAGGTGAGTTGAACCAGGTGATCTCCAACCACCCCTTCTAGCCCCAACTATTTGGCAATTCTGTATGTCTTTTCCCACTGCAGAGGTGGTGTTACAGCTGAAACAAGCTTTCCCCTTACCTCCTTCAGTTCTTATTTCATCCAGCGTTTGTGTATCTAGAGCATGGAAAGTGGATCAGGGCAACACGCAGAGAACGGGGCATTGCTGCAAGGTGGAATATGGGATTATGGAGGTGGTGTGGGGAGGAGAGGTCGGGCAGGATGTGGGTTTTGTGTAGGGGGGTCCCTTAGGCAGAGGGTGCAGAGGGGCCCGCAGCAGGATACGAGGAGGTGCTGCCAGCACACACGCATGCCCAGGCCAGCGCAGACATGGCTGTGAGAAGCTATTGCTGAGTGTGCTGTTGTATCACTGCCATGTTTTTTGTGCCTTTGAAAAGGACAGCTGTAAGTGGAGCTTCTTGAGAAGGAACAGGATGAAATATAACAACATCCAGGCAGAGACCATGGTGAGAGGACAGCTGTTCTAGGTTGAATGCCTAGCTGTTCTAGGCTAGCTGTTCTAGGTTGAATTCCAAGTATGGAATCTCCTGCCCCAAAACACGCACATACACACATGCTCACCCCCTCAGCCAGTAATGCAACAAAGATCTCAAATGCAGAAGCTGGTTCCTGAAAACCTAGGCCAGCAAAAAACACTGGCCATGGGCAGCCCACTGAGTTGACAGAGCCTCTAACACCTTGCCGAGAACCATTTAGTATGTAGTATATGCTGAGCATGCCACAGTCATGTAGTCATGGTCCAGAAGTCTAGCAAAGGAAAACACACTTCTTTTTTTCTATTTCAAATATCCAAATTTTTACTCTGGCAATCTGTACAGCTTATCAAGGAGAGGGATCACAACTAACAAGGTTTATACAAGGTTTAAGGAGCTCTAACAAGTGGTGGGATCCCTTTGGGAATTGGCATTATCATACAGTGATAGTCACACACCAAAGAGCAGACTGCAAGTCAACACATGGTGCTCCCTGTGCTGCTGTCTGCAGTCTTCATGGATCATTTTTGGTGAAATGTGGAGACAAGAGAGTGAATCCCCATGCAGGCAGGGGCTGTAGCTAAAGACAGGGGAAGGAATTGGTGATTCTGTTCATGCAGTGATTTCAGACTACAGAATTTACAAACTAAAAACAGGAAAAAAATCACTCAACAGGCAACTCAGTTTGTAGAGAAAGGAAAAATGAACAAACTGATAGTCCTCATGGGACATTCATCTTCATGTTTTGCTTCTTCTGTTGATTCATCACTGGGCGAGTGGGAGCCATCCTCCTTAGTCAGAATCAGAACTGCTGCTTGAGCTGCTTGAGGAATGCTGGAGGAGGAAGAGATTATATAATTTTAGGATAGCATGGAAATACCTCTCTCATGACTTTTACTATAGGTGTCTTTGATCCTACTGCTGATAGGAGTTGCTGCAAGTCTGTGCTGATGCTAAGCTGACAGCACAAGTTCAACAGCTAGAGCTGACCCAGTGGAGGAGCCACAAAAGGATCAGGTGGCTTCACGGTGCCAGTGCCGGCCTGGGTCAGGACTGAGTCTGTGGCATACATGTCTGGTGCACCCTGACTGCCTCCAGAACCACTAATTCACCTTTCTCCAAGTACCTTTGCACATGAGCAGAATTTGTATGCTGACATTTGCAAAATATTATTGTGGTAGGGCTGGGGAGGGGGAAGGATATTTAAAAAGGATGTTCAGGTTAATTACAATCTGGAAGGGTTCTGCCCTCTGTCAGTGAGGGAAAACATCAAGGCTGATAACTTTCCAAGGCATTAAACACCAAGGTGAGATTATGGTTTGGTTTGTTTGCAAAATTCTTGTCTGATGGTGGAACTGGGGTTTTTGTTTAGTAGATGCTTATTCAAACGTGCTACAGATAGCACCAGTCATTGAGAAGGCATTTTTGGTGGCTTCTGGGAAGCATTTGGAAAGACCTTCTCTCTCCAAGTGGAGAGTGGTGTTTAGGTGCTTGACATTCCTCCTTACCTTGCCTCCGTGGTGCTTATGGCCACACTTGTGCTTCTTGTGCTTCTTGTGCTTCTTGTCCTTCTTATGATGACAGCCAGGCGGGCATGGTGGGTACACCTGCCCCCCTGGCGGAGGGGGCCCGTGGTGGTGGTGCTTGTGGTGGTGGTGCCCGTGGTGGTGGTGCCCTGGTGGGTGGGGGCCGGGGGGGGGATGCCCCGGTGGGTGGGGGCCGGGGGGGGGATGTCCAGGCGGAGGAGGACCGCAGGGGTAGCCCCCTTGGGGTGCTGGGGGATGCACCACGGGGGGCGGTGCTGGGTATGGTGCAGGGGCAGGTGGGCAAATCTGCACTTGTGGTGGTGACACCGTTCCAGGTGTTCCTGGGAAGAGGAGAATATATGTTTGCAAGCACAGCCAGACCTCGTGGCTCTCCCTAGACAGCTGGTGCCTGCTGACCCCAGCCCCTCCCATCACAAGCAATGCCCCGTCCTCCTCCGGTAACAAAGTATTCCCTTTGGAAGCTAGTGGAGCCCATGGCTCTGCCCAGGCCCCCCAACTGCCCTGCGGTGCCCCCTCACCTTGGGTGTTGTTCCACATGCTCCTGGTGCCTCCAAGCTGGAAGGGAAGGACAAGGGGAGAGGTTAACAGCCACTCTTGTAGTCCAAGCCAGACCCTATGGCTCTCTTCACTCCCACACCTTCTGCAAGAATGTGGTCTGGGCAACATGGGCCTCTTGTTTTGCACACCTTCACTGGCCCTGGCACCATGGCAAGGGCACACCATCCACTGCAATCCGAAGGTGGAACATGGCTCTCTCAGCTGCACGTTGGTCTTCAGACTTGGCTAAGCCAAGACTAACCTCCCCTCAGCCCAGCTGGGCACTGACTCAGCACTGAATTCATTATCCTTGGATCTGGGCAGGCCCAGCTGTGCAAACAGCTCTGATGTGTAGCCCCAGGGTGTACCATGGCATTGCTGCTCCTGGCTCCCTGGGGACATGTCCCTTTCACAGGATATGTCCTACCGCAGGTGTGCCATGGGGCTGTGAGCAGCCAGGACCTGGCTCATCTGCCCCAACTATCTATATCTGGTAGATATTTGAGCACAGACCACAATATTCATCTCCCCAGGTTTGCACTCCACCATCAGTCCTCACAGCTGCCCTGTCCCTCTTGGTGTCAGCCACATTCCCCAGCAACAACTACCCTGCCGCAGCGCACCCAGCAGAGCCTGGGCAGGTGGCTTCAACACAAAGGGGGTTAAAGGAAAGAATAAACTCTCCCAGGCCCAAAGCACGTCCTCCAAGCAAGCTGGTGCGTTTAGCCCCTACCTGTGCAGACACTGAGGAATGAGGGCGCAGCATCGCTGCCCAGCTGCAGGATCAGTGCGCCCCGGCCCGCAGGCCCCTGTGCTCCCGCTGCCCCACGTCTGCCATGCACTGCTACCGTGGGAGCCGCTTTTACCTAATCTTTAGAAAACTGACCCCGCAAAGGCAATTGCAGTGAGCGCGCTGTGTTCAGTCACTGAGCCAGGGGCTGTCCCCAGCCTGCCTTGGCTCAGGGTCTGCTGGACTCAGCAGGGTCTTTGTGGTGAGTCCTTTAGCCTCCCCCTCACCCCCTATTATGGCTATATGGATCCCTTCAGCAAGGCATAGTCCCCCGTCCCCCGTCCCCCACACACACACACACGTGCCCATGCAATACAGTTGTTAGCCCCCTTTGCCATAAATGCAAAAATGTCAAACCTCTGCTTTTGTAGCCGAGAAGAACCACAACCTCTCCCAGCAGCAGCCCTGTTGCCCTAGCAGAGCTCTTCTCCCCAGGGTGGTAGGACCAGCCTTCCAGCACCCTTTAAATAGGTGGACCCTGCCTGAGGGCAGGGCTGATGCCCTACAGCCCTGAAACTGGCTTTGCCACTGCACTGGCAGTCACCTTGGACACGCAGGGAAACACAAACACTCCGCACCCAGCCCAGGCACAAAGGTCTGCCAGGCCTGATAAAAACCCGATGGTGGTTTGCGGTACCCGGCATCAGCTGATGGGGTGAGTCAGGCGTCCCAGCCGTGAACCCTGGTTCATGCACCAGGTGTCCACACAGGATCCGGGAAGGGGACCGATGTGGAAAGGGCTGAGCCCCTTGCCCAAGGCATTAGGATTTAGCCAAATGTCCCAGTGTCAAGGTGAGAGCCGACAGCGATGCCATTGACCCGACCAGGAAGATCTGTCCAGACACCCAGGTGTTTCAGTCTGACTCCTGGGTACAAATGCTCTGGAGCTGGGACAGCCCTTGCAGAGGCACCCCTTACCCTTGCACAGGCAGCTCAGTGCCTGCTGGTGACACCTCCCCTCTTCCCGCCAGAGAAATGGAGGCTGGGGGCGGCAAGAGTTCCCCTGGAGCAGGTCACGCTCAGGGTGCTAAAGTGATGGGAGGGAGGGAATATCTGCCATTAGACCTAGGGATGTAGGCGGTTCTCGTCCATGGAGCAGATGGAGACGTGAGGAAGCGCTGAGTACCTGACGCTTATCTTGTCTTCCCCAGGCTGGTGGGGCAGAGCTTCTCCCTATGTTGTCCCTGACCCTATTTACACACCCTTGTGCTGCCCTGTGTTTGGCACCACTCCTCTCTCCATGCCAGTGAGCAATGCAAACGTGCTTGTTATGCACAGTAAAAAAAGATACCTTGCAGCAAGTGACTCACAGGGAGGATATTCCCCAGGCCTGGAGGAGGAGGGGGGGATGTCACGGGATGTTTTCTGAGCACAAAAACATGCGGGTTGTGAGGGAGGTCAGGAGATGTTCATGCATAGGGTTTTCCTATCCCAGCCATGCCCTCCAGTCTGTGCTTTGTGAGTTCTTCCAGCTGGTGCTGGCCGCTCTAGCCTTGTATAGCTGGCTGGAGCAGGCTGGTGAGACCTCAGCATGGGCCACTGCACCCAACCTGGCACGGACAAACTTGGGGATGGTGCCTAAGCAGAGCAGCTGTCTTGACGTGCGTGCCAAAGAAACTCAGGCAGGGACACCTGGCATGTTTCCCAGCTGTATTTGCCACCCTGCAGCTCCACAGCCTTGCCCTGAGCGCTTCTCATGCTGACCGCTTCTCCAGCAGCGCCAGCACAAGCTCCAAGTTCTGCTTTGCCTCGTCCAACAGACCAGAGACCTTCTGGGACATCTGCAGGAGGAAAGAGGAAGTTAATCATTTGCCACATGATAGGACACAGAAGTAACTCGCTCGCCATATATGCTGCCTGACCCTGCCATGCACAGCCCAGCACAAACCCTGCTCACGGTGAAGGCCGGGGGTGCTGTGTGCCTGGGCCACCCAGCCCTGGCACAAGAGGATCTTGGGACCTCCTTTCCATGTCTGTCCCACTTGTCCCAGCCGCAGGGCCTCCACACACTGCTGACACCAGGGCACAGGGTAGCCCCTGCTTACCACTTGCTTGAACTGCTCATCCGTTATGT
This sequence comes from Tinamus guttatus, assembly GCF_059628265.1. Lineage (NCBI taxonomy): Eukaryota > Metazoa > Chordata > Aves > Tinamiformes > Tinamidae > Tinamus > Tinamus guttatus. The sequence continues at coordinate 686,924 of NW_028289236.1, read as the reverse complement.
CTTTGAGATTGATCATGACGTTGCAATAGGCACCAAACACACCAGCTTCCAGCATCTTGGCTCCCACCTATGAGAAAAAGCTCTGTGAAAAGTGTTTTCAGTAGCCTAACTAGTGAAACGGAGCAACATTTTCATGTCTTGCACTAGGTCAGATCCTTTTCCTCTAAGTTGCCCCCAGATTTCTGATCTCAGTGACTCAATGTTCATTGCAGCAGGCAGGCCTGGCCTGTTATGTGGAGTGGTGCTTTCCAACCCCGTTATTTTTGGCCTATGGTTTGCAAGGCAGGAACTGCAGCTTTGCCACAGAGGGGGAAATGGATTCAAGAGAGCCCAGACAGACTGCGACCTGCCGGACAGTTAGTGGGCTAAAAATACTGTCTGGTTCAAGAAGCAGAACTTGAGATGACTGGTCTCCACAACCAGCTGAGCTGTTCAGCAGTGGGAAGCCTTACAGGAGAGGTTCACAAGACGGGCAGCCTGCGAAGCCAGGACAGGGTGCGGAGCGCCGTGGCCAAAGCGGCTCCTGAGCACGGCGCCGTACCTGGATGTCAGACTTGCAGGCCAGGTTGCAGTGGCGTGCCAGCTCCTGCAGCGCGGGCCACAGCCCGCTCACCTTCTCTGCCAGGGCACAGGGCACTTCCACCGCCGCCTTCAGCCCCTGCTGCAGGGCGGCTGCGCGCCTGGCGAGAGAGGCCAGCCCCGTGCTGAGCACCAGGACGAGCACGCGCGGCCCCAGGTGGCTCTTCTCCTGCCACAGGCGATCCCCCGCCCCCCTGCCAGCCTTCGGGTTGTGCCATGAGCCACGTCCTCCCTGAAGCCAGCCCAGCTCACCTCACCTTCTCACCAGCGGTGTTTTTTGGCAGCTTCATAGCTTCCTGCAGGGAAAAAAAGCAGCTTTGGTCAACCAGGGCCTGAGACCCTGTGTGCCTCACATTGGGTTTTGTTGTATACCTCTCAGTTTCCAAACTCTAAATAAGTCCCTATACTGCATGTGGTGTTTCTCACCCAGGTTATAGACTGTTTTTAGTTGCCAGTCCAGGAGACCCTTTCTGAGCAGAGATTTACGCAGGCTCAGCTGCTTCTCTGGACAAACGAGAGCGCTCTGAGGATGGTGGAGCCATCTTCACCCACTCAATGGAGACAGCAGGAGCACATGCCCCCACAGCCAATTCCTGAGGTTGAGTTTCCAGCTCCACCCCCACAGATCCGTGGAGTAGGATGCAATGCCATCACCCTGTTCCCAACTGGAAAAACCACCCCCTTCTCTGCCGCGTGCCCGACAGCAGCAGGATCTCACCATGTAGCTGCTGAAGGCATGGGAATCAGCATCCACCATGGCCACCAGCTCATCCATGGCCTGGTGGAAGGGGGGGATCAGCTTCCTCATGACAGCGTCCAGCTCCTCAAACTGCCGCTTCCCATAGCTCATGAGCCCCACCATGCAGCCCAGCGCAGCTCCCTGCAAGGACGGGGCAGTAAATGCTCCGGTGGGAGTCACTAGAGAAGTCCGAGCCCGGCTCTGCCACCATGCCAGGTCCCCTCCAAGCCTGCCAGGAAGCCATCCTCAGGAGCACCCAGGTAAGCAGGGTCACGCTACCCACCCTGGAGCGGGGACACCTACCAGCGCAGACACGGCTGCAGACACGGAGCCTCCTCCCGGCGCTGCCGACCGCTCGCCGACCGCTCGCACGAAGGCCCCCAGCGGCTTGGCCACCAGACCCCTGGCCGCTTCTCCGGCCTGCACCAGGTACCTGCAGCACAGCAGCGCTGTAAGCTAGAGCCACCGCGCCAGCGGCCAGCGCCTCGTGCATGGGGACACTGGCCACCCCTGCCCCGTCCCTTTGCCCCCCAGCGAGGAGACATCCGGGTCCATCTCTCTGTCTCTGCAGCATTCAGCAGGACAGTACCCTGGGCCATAGAGGAGCCCAAAGATGGCAGGGATGCAAGCACTGCTCCCAAAATTAACTCAATAAAAAAAAAATGCAGAGCATGGGGTTCTCCCATCCAGGCAGACACGAAACACGATCAAGAAAAGCAAGAAGGGGAGGCGATCCCTACTCAATGATGCGCTCCCGGGGGTTAAACGGAGACAGGGAATCCAGGCCCAGGCGGCTGACCACCTGCAAGGAGCAGCACAAGCCACATCAGTCTGCGCGTAGGCGCAACATGTGCACGCACAAGGCCCGGCAGTGCTGCCAGGCACGAACCTCCCGTGCCCACTGTGTACCCATGCCTCCCACTCTGTTTTCACTCACTACCTTAACTAACTGCGAGCTCTTTGACCCCTAGAAGACAGCTCGGTGGATTACTACCCAGGGCAGAGGGAAGAAGAGCTAGGCCAAAATACTTGAACTGCTGTAGCCGCCTACGCTGTGTCACCAGGGCTGAATTCCCATCCCAACGCTGGGGCATGCTCACAACCACCTGAGAGCAAATGAAAACTTCACTGATAAATAATTACCTTGCTCTTATCTAGCACATTCCTCATAGGGCGAAAAAAATCCCTCCCCATTCCCTTCCCATCCAAAACTAAAAACTGGTGCCTGTCTTTTTGTTTTCATCTTGCACACATCCTGGGACAGTTTCTTGTGGTGGCAAATGCTGTCCTCAGACTTCGTGGACGTCTACTTTCACTTCCTGCTTTCACACAAGCCGGCTGAGATGCTGCTGCCCACACTCTGCCCTCACAGGATGTTTAATTTTTTCCTCCCTTCAGCATCTCAAATTCTATGGGCCATGACAATAAATCAGTTTGCCTCTCACTCTGTGTAATCACAGTTTGCCAGGTCATTCCCAAGCCAAATGCCACAAGCGCATGCAACCTGCGTACGGGCTGACCTGATGTCAAGTCTCCAAGCATTGACGGGGAGGGTTGGGGATGGTGTGTGTGTGGGGGAGTCTTTCTTGCGATCCCACCCCAGTCTTGGTGCTGAAAGAGCCACGTTACCAGCCTTATCTTGTGTTCCTCCTCCAGGATGAAAAGTTTGTCCCTCTTGATGTAAAACTCAGCTGCATCCAGCATGGCCTTTTTGGGAATAAGTCCTACCAGTTGTGACCCCACCACAGGGAGCTTCAGCGCCTGCAAAGGATAGCAGAAGTGTGATACCTTCCAGAGCCACTTGCTATGCCCCTGCCACCACTCTTCCATCCTGGATTGATGGTCCCTTTCCTGGGATCCACGGGACAGCAGAAATGCCTTCGATACATCCCGTGCCTTGCAGAGGTGAGCCTGGAGCTGAAAATTAGCAGCAAATGATGAAGTATTTGGGGTTTCTTGTTGCTTGGGTCTCTGCCTGGTTTTATTGAGTTGAGAGTGAGAAAAAATAGACCCAGACCATGGGACCTGGCCAAAAGCTTGCAGGGATAACCTGAAAGGTAGGATAACCTCTGCAAAGCACCCAGGTGAGGAAAGTATCATGTGCCACCCTATGCCCCTCACCTCTGCGTCTTGGCACACCTCCTCGTAGACTTCATGGAGCGGTGTGGTCTCAAAGTCCAGGAGGTTTGTGGAAACCTGGGCTATATTCTCTTCCTCCAAATACCAGCCTATGCCCTGGACCTTCTTCAAGCGCCCGGGCTGCAAAGAGCTGCTGTGGTCAAGGCACGCAGTGCCCGACTCAGCCCCGGGATGCGTCGGGGGGAGCAGGACCGTGCCCAGCACCAGGGTACCTGCTCAGCGCCGCGGCCCTGCTCACGGATGTTGAGGGCGATGCGGTGAGCCAACTCCTTGGTGCAGAGCAGGTTGATGTTGTAGGCGATGAGGAAGGTGCGGGCCCCTGTCACTGTGGCTCCCCACCGGGGCACAAAGGTGGGGGGTCCAAAATCGGGAGCCCACTCTGGTTTCGCAAGCTGTGGGAGGGGAGCACCGAGGGAGGGAGGAAAGTGGGTTTCTAGCGTGGGGAAATGGCACGAGTGAGCTGCTGAGGCTGCACCACAATGCAAGCTGTCCCTCCCCAGCCCATGCCTGCAATAACCCCTTCCACATCAGCAGCATCTAGAGCATTTCACTGGCTCCTCTCAGCCTGGCCTCCCCTAGTGAGGCTCCTCTCCTCAGCAAGGCCCAGGAGATGCTGCTCGGCTTGCCCATTAGTCAGGACAGCCTGTGCACACTCACCTTTTCGGGGAGCGCCTCGTACTCCCCGGCGCGGATGGCTGGCAAGGATTTCCTGCTCTCCTGCCGCGCTGCTTCTCCGTACAGGTAAACTGCAAGAGAGAGCAGGGAACGACGGACAGGCCAAATGACCCTAGGGAGAAAGGGCTGTGGCACATCGTCTACTAGGGACCACTGGTCCACCTTTGCCCATTTGTGGACAAAAACTATTTTTTTCCCTATTAGAATAACAGCAACTACTTTTCTATAGGAGAACATTGGTGCAGATGGAGGCACAGCCTTGGGCAATCAGCGTTTCCCCCACTCACCAGGCACCCCCAGCTCCGTGGACAAGCGCTGCCCGAAGCTGCAGGCGCAGGCAACGCACTCCTCCATGCTCACGTTCCTCACTGGCACAAAGGGGCACACGTCCAGGGCCCCCATGCGAGGGTGTTCACCTAGGGACAGGACCAGGCATTAGAAGGAAGGGAACAGGTAAGAGCAAGCAGGACAAGGAGGGATGAAGGCCTTTTACCAGCCGTTTTGGAGACTCAGCTCACAGCCAGCCTGCCCAAAGCCTTTCCACCGCAAGGAAAGCTGTGTCTGAGCCACTAATATGTACCCCAGCCCAGTAAAAGGAGGCTTTCAGGCTCTCCATAAGACAAGCAAGAGCTTTGTGTGGTCCAGCCAGCATCCAGCCTGGCAGTGCGGCTTGCCAGAGATGGAGAAAAGTGCCATACTTGGCTGCTGGCAATGACTTGGCATCAGTTTTTAGCCTCTGTGAGGAAAAGGGAGGTTTTGAGCTGGAGGGACCTGCAAGCCAGCGCACAGCTCCAGCCAGGCAAGGCAGTCCAGGAGCCATCCCCATGTGCCGGAGCCAACACGGAAGCTTGCCCTGGGACCCAACTACCAAGGGGTGCTTGGCATGGGGATGGCTCCTAGGCCTAGGGCTGCTCAGTGTGGGGGTGGCACCCAGGCCTCTCGGGAGCTCACCCTTGTGCTGCCTCATGTCAATATGCTGTGCAGCTGCTCGAGCTGCACTCAGTGCCCCTTCCACAACAGCCTCTGGGATCCCCACAAAGGTGTAGACAGTGCGATTGGTGGAGGGGCCGGCATCCACATCCAGCAGCAGGCAGCCGGGTGTCCGGGAGATGGCTTGTCCCAGCGCCTCGATCACCTGCGGGAGAGCGGAGACAGGCAAGGCAATGGAGCTGGCAGGTACCCATCAGCCCCAGGAGCTGTGCAACGTGGAGGAGCCTTTTGGGGCTTGGGGGCCATGATCGAGGAGGAGGCCACACACCGGTGGGTACAACGCTGTACCACTAAGGAGACCACACGCTGGTGGGTACAACCCTGTGCCACTGAGGATGCAGGACTCTAATGCGTCAGCATCCTGCTGCCAAACAGCACACACAGCACTGGAGCACAGGACTCCCTGCAAGCTGCAGCCCTGAGCAAAGGAGGGAGAGTTGATCTGGTGCCATCTACGTGCTGGAGAGGTCTGTTACACATTGCTCTTCCTGAGGACACTCTCCTCTGCCGGCTTCAAAACTGATCTGCCCTGTAAAGCCCATTTCCTAAGGGAAACAGAGCTTTTAGTGTGGCCTTCGTGTCGCCTCCCCGAAAGGGCCAAAGTTCAGTCTGAGGCAGACACCCAGCATGGCATTTTAACCTGGGCAGCACAATATTTGACAAAACAACAGAAAGAGGGTTTTCCAAATGAGATATGCCAGTCCCTGACTCTCAGGCAACCTATGGGCAGCAGAAAGGAGCAGGACTCCAATCCACTCCCTCCACCCCCTTTCTCACAGAGCTGCAAAAAGGGGATCAGGGACTGCTTTGGGGCACTCTCAGCTTTAGCCATGTCCAGACAGCGCATAGCTCTGTCAGGAGAGGCAGGGAAGAGCCTGGCAGTGGTCACTGACTGCACAGGCCATCACTAGCCATGTGCCTGCCCAGGGTGCTCAGCCAAAACAGAGCCTTGGGGCACCATCAGTCCTGAGCAAGCACCCTTGGGGACCAGTGAAGTGCCTCTGAAACACTGCAAGCTGTCTCCTGTAGTCTCTGGCCCTTGTGGGCTTGCTTTTCTCCCTAGGAAACAACACAAACTTTCTCTGACTTGACTTTGGGTGGATTTTAGCTAGCAAAAAAGGGCCGAATGTCAACAGAGAAGAAAACCAGAGCTGAGCTACAAATTTGAAGGAATAAAATGCTCCAGAAGTTCACCCTGAGCTAATCACATTGCACTGTGCAGAGATATCTGATGCACAGCCCTGACCTCTGAGCCCCCTGCACCTTCTCCCGCAATGCCGCCCACCCCATCGCCTCCTCCACACATCTCCCTTACCTCTTTGTTATTCCCCTCCGAAAAATTGGGGACACACTCCACCAGCTTGGCCATGGTGCTGGCGTCTGCCTGTGCCACCCCTGGGCTCTCTGAGCTGTGCTTGTTTGCCTGACCTGTCCTTTCCAGGGCCACGGGCACCCAAAAGCCTTTCTAGTGTCCAATCAGTTATTTTTTTCCTGGAGCTGGGGTTTCTCATTAACTATGCTGATCCAAAGCCAAAAAAGAAAAAAAAAAAGAAAAAAGAAAAAGAAAACCAAAGTGCAATGACTTTGGGCAGAAAAGTCCTTCCGGGCTTTGTGTGGCAGTAGGCGATGTGTCCCTGGTCCGGTGGCAGTGCTCACCAGTAATCCCTAGTCTCTGCCCACTAATCATGGGAGACACTGCCACGTGGTGGAAAGCAGCCATCTGGTGTGGGGTCCATCCCTCGTGGCTACCACCATCCACATCAGCAGAGACATGAGACGGCCCCGCTGTCCCTGGAGGATGGGGACAGCAGGGAGCCCTGGCTGCTGCAAGGGAGAGACCCACACAGGGAAGGTCCTCACGGTCCTTCAGGTCCTCTCCTGACCCCCGTAGCTGAAGATTTTGCGCTCCTGGGGCCTTGTTACAGTGGCCAGGCTGCAGCAGGGCCAGTGGTGCTGAAAAGGAGGGCTCGTCCGGGATTTGAACCCGGGACCTCTCGCACCCAAAGCGAGAATCATACCCCTAGACCAACGAGCCACAGTGACATAAAAGGAACCCCACCAAGCTCAGCTCCCTCATCCCACAGCCCTGGACAAGAAATGGGGCCCTGGGCTGCTGGGAGACAGGTCTCAACAAATGTTTGGCTCTCCTTCCTCTGCTCTCAGGCTTCATGTTCACCTGCAGAGAAAAGAAAAAGCAGCACAGGGGATTTGCCGAGGAACTTGAGGGCTCTCTCTGCATGTTGCACTTGCGGCATTCCCCGCTCTCTCATGCCTCAGGGATGCACACCTGCCTTCAGGATGCTACAACAGCACCCAGCAGGATCGAGGCTTTCCCTGTGCAAGGGCTCCCAGTTTTGCAGCCCTGGGTGCAAACTGGAGACCCCCAGCACAAGCCCTGGACTCCCCCCAAGTAAAACCTCTCGCTGTGAGCAGGATTCGAACCTGCGCAGGGAAACCCCTATTGGATTTCGAGTCCAACGCCTTCACCCCTCGGCCATCACAGCCCCAGGGGGCAGGGCTGCTTGCTGCGTGCAGACATTTCTCTGCCCTCAGGCATCTGTGTGGCCTGGGTGGGCATCTTGCCCAGGTCTCTCATAGCCACTCTGATTTCTAGGAAGTGGGAAAGTCTCCAGGCTGTCTGCTGTTGCTCTGCCTGCACACACAGCTAAGTATCATTCTGCTTCCTTGGACTGGCAACATGGACCTTGCCCCAAAAAAATCTGTGGGATGCAAAGAGAACATCACCACCAGCCTCCCTCAGCAGCCCAAAAAGCCGAGACACATCCACTGGATGCACAGAGCTCTTGGGCATCCTGGCTCGTTGGTCTAGGGGTATGATTCTCGCTTAGGGTGCGAGAGGTCCCGGGTTCAACTCCCGGACGAGCCCTCCTTTTGGACATGGGTGCGGACCCCGCAGGAACACAGGGCCCAGTAATGCCTCACATCACAGCCACGGGCAGCCTGGCGGCCTGGGCCATCTGTCGCAAGCCCCTGCCTGTAGCGAGGCTGGGAGCGATGCTGCTCTGCGGGGCAGAGGCAGCACCAGGCAGGAGCCTTCCCGTTCCTGCACTCATTGGACCCAAAAACTCAGAGCTGCCCAGGGGGCCCCAGCGCCTGCACCCACCAAGCCCAGAGCTGGCAGCTGCCAGGGGATGGGAAGAGAACAAGCACCAGAGAATTTTTTTATGGGAACTGGGGAGAAACCTGTGATCCAAGGAGAGGGCTCGGGCTATGTGCAACTGAGGAAAATCTCCCCAGAAACTGCACGGGGGGAGAAGGTAGCACTGTGTGGAAAAGTGTGTGGAGATGCTGGGGCTTGAACCCAGGGCCTCTTACATGCAAAGCAAGCGCTCTCCCACTGAGCTACATCCCCCTGCCTGGGGCGGTGCCTGTGCCCGCCGGGCACTGCTGCCCGCCCCTCGCATGGCACCTGCAGCCCCGCTGCTGCTGTGGAGCTCTGTGCACTGCCACACACAGGGCAGCGCCGCCAAGCAGGCTGGCAGAGGTGCAGGGCCCTCTGTGCTGCAGCTGCGGCTGCTGCTGTGGAGGCCGGGGAGCAGCGCGACGGGTGCTGAGCGCCCCGCACGGGCGGCGAGGCCGGGCTGTGCTGAGAGTGCAGCGGGGTGGCTCGTTGGTCTAGGGGTATGATTCTCGCTTAGGGTGCGAGAGGTCCCGGGTTCAACTCCCGGACGAGCCCTCCTTTTGGGAACCGTGGGTGCCTCCTCATCCCAGAGCTTATCTGGGTCCTCACCTTTGGCATCCTCCCCCCATGTTGCCCCAGGTCATTGGGCCCTCCAGGGCAAGTGGAGCTGCTGCACATCTTAGATCTCAGCATGGCCATTAGGTGGGGACCTGCCAGGTGCCAGCTGCCTTGTGCTCCAGCCCCACAAGGTGGCCCTGGCCACCAGCTGCAAGTAGCCTGCGAGTGGCAGGCACCTGTAAGCACTGGGGTCACTGCAGACGGCATCGACAAACCAGCATCACCATTGCAGGGGAAATGCCTCTTCTTGCACCCCTGGCAGCTGGGCCGCTGCACTTGGCCACAAAGCAGGTCCCAGGCCCCCCAGCCCTGGCAGGGGTCACAACAGCAGGAGGTCTGGGGTGACAGTGGTGACGAGGGGTCCCAAGGAGCTCCACAGCAGGGGGATGTAGCTCAGTGGGAGAGCGCTTGCTTTGCATGTAAGAGGCCCTGGGTTCAAGCCCCAGCATCTCCACCTGCTTTTCCTCCTGAAAGGCAGGCAGTGTCTGGGATGGAGGGAGAAGCCTTTATTTGAGCTCCCAAAGAAAGTCCTTGGGCTTCCAGTAATGGCTGGGTTTGGCTTTCTTCCCAGGGCCTGCCCAGTCTGGGGAAATTCCCAAAACTGTTTAATTTTCCTTTTTCTCAAGAGCTGCAGACTGTGGAGTACCGGTGTGGAGAGGTGGTCCTGTGTGGCATGGGGCAGTACACGGCTCGCACTGGGACCAGGCCTGGCAAGCTGCCTGTCCCCTTTGCCTTGGGCATCACTGCCCTGGCTCTGGCCGTGGCCTGTGACAGGGTCCCGCAGACCAGCCTGACAAACACCATCCTGTTTCAGCCCAAAAGGAGGGCTCGTCCGGGAGTTGAACCCGGGACCTCTCGCACCCTAAGCGAGAATCATACCCCTAGACCAACGAGCCGGGGTGGCAGAGCTAGGGCTACTTGCAGCACCCCATGGCTCTAGGGATGATGTGGGATTATGGCCAATACCAAGAGCTGGTGGCCCCATGCATGCTCAGCCCTCTGGCAGGAGCACTGGGGGTAAACCCAAACCCAGGCCCAAGACTGTGAGTCGTGGATCTCCACAAAAGTGCTAGGTCCTCGCCATCCCTCTGCGGCCCCTGTCCCTCATCACATCCCCTCAGAAAGCCCATTTCAAATTGCCCCAGAAATGATGGGCTACAGCCACTGCAATGTCGTGGCTGCTGTCCTAGGGGAGCTCTAAAACCCCAGGGACCCCTCTGCCTTGGGGCTGCTCCAGGACCAAGGGGTCCCAGGCAGGATCTGCATTTCCCTGTGCAGGAGCAGCTGTCCAAGTCGCAAGGGACAGGACTGCGGCTGCCTTAATCCGCAGCTCCCCTTCTCCAGCCCTGACTTTCCCTGAGGCCTCTCTGCAGGTCAGGACAACCCAAAGTCCCAGCTGGAGACCCCCAGCACAAGCCCTGAACTCCCCCCAAGTAAAACCTCTCGCTGTGAGCAGGATTCGAACCTGCGCAGGGAAACCCCTATTGGATTTCGAGTCCAACGCCTTCACCCCTCGGCCATCACAGCCCTGGGCAGTGGCACCCTGGGGTGCGTGGGACCCTGCCCTGGGGCACCCACCCGGCCCGGGGCTCACTGCAGTGCAGCTGGGATGGGCTACGCGCCTGCAGCAGCCCCCACGCTGCAGCGGGAACATCCCCCTTGCCCGGGGGGAGTCTCCGGAAAAACAACCCCTGACTTGCGCCAGCGAGACCCTCCCTGTTCTGGAGTTGCTCGAACAACCCTGTGGTCAGACAGCAGCACCTGGTGGATGGGAAAAGAGGCCAGAAGGATTTCCTGGGAACCAGGGAGAAATCTCAGGCCTCGGAGAGAGCCCAGCCTCTAAGACAGAAGAGTAAAATCTCCTTCCTTGGAGGAGGGAGGGAGGTTTCCTCCAAGGCCCCAGCAAATGTTGTCACTGCAGCAGGGGTGGGAGGAGGGTTTTTCAGAAGAAAAGACGCATGGAGATGCTGGGGCTTGAACCCAGGGCCTCTTACATGCGAAGCAAGCGCTCTCCCACTGAGCTACATCCCCCTTCCCTGGGAGGTCTGCCTGTGCCCATGGTGACCACAGTCACCCCACACCTCCTGCTCCTGTGACCCCTGCCAGGGCCAAGGGACCTGGGAGCTGCCTTGTGGCCAGGTGCAGCTTTGGGGCAGGAAGAGGGGCCTTCTGCTGCAGGTGCATGGCTGAAGGGGGGGGGGGCAGCATCGCCGGGCACCTCCCAGGGCTGGCAGCACTGGTGGCATCAGCTGATCTGGCCTCTCTTGGAGAGACACGAGAAGAGGTGTTGGGTGCAGGAGAACCCTATGGCCATGGCCCTAGCCATGCTCTTTGCAGGCATCTATAGGATGCTGGTGCCGGAGCTCCTTCCCTGCCCTAAGGAGAGGCATTTTCCCCAAAACATTGATGCCAGCTTGTGGCTGCCGTTGGCATGGGGTACCAAAAGGAGGGCTCGTCCGGGAGTTGAACCCGGGACCTCTCGCACCCGAAGCGAGAATCATACCCCTAGACCAACGAGCCAGCATGGCAATATGGTAGCTGCTCCTGCACACATCAGGCACCCCATGGTGCCACACACAGCTCTGGGCACAGTGGTGGTGCCAGGGGGGTAAAGGGGACACAGGCTCCCTTTCTCTGGCCTCAGCGGGGTGCAGGAACTGCTCTGTCAGCAGCTCCTGGTCTCTGTGGGGTAGCCCATATTCAGCTCTGGGGCAGGTCAAGGGCTGCCTCTACCTGTGCAGGGCAGCAAGCCCAGCTGCTGTGGGCCATGACCCAGCAGAGAACCCCAGCTTGTGCCCCCTGCTCCTTGACGATGCTGGAGTAGTGCAGCAGCACGGAAAACAGATTACAGTTCATTTTTGCAAAGCCTGGCTGTGACGACACTCAAATGGGAGGTTCTCATTTGCCCCCCAGCAAACAGCCACAGCAATTGCCCTAGACAAGTGCTGTAATGCCTGCAAGGGGCAGGAATGGGTTAATAACACCTTCTTCCAGGCTGCACCAGAATAACAGTCCTTTCCCCAGGGCACATCCGGATGGCTGCCAGCGGGGCCCAGGGAAGAAGGACTGGTTGTGGCCAGTGCTTGTTTGCCTCTCGTGGTTGCGAGTCGCAGGGAGGGATGGGCAGGAAGGTATTGCACCTACTGCACCCTTGCGCTTTCCCTGTTGCAAGAGCCCTTGCAGCCGCCTGGCTTCTTCCAGGCTACACAATGAGCTCTAGCAACAGCAAATGAGCAATAAGCAACTTCTCCTCCTCTGCTTTAGAAAATGTGCATGTACCTAACAACTAATATGTGCTCTTTTTTTCAGCTTCTGTTGAATTTAAGCCTCCATCGGGTCCCTGAGTGTTTTCAATAACAACACCTCATCCAGCTTTTGGATCTAAGCTACGTTTTCATTGCACTCAGCCTTGTCTCTGCAGCAGCAGCTCCTTCCCCTGGGGCTGGTCCCCCAGGCAGCAGACACTCAGAGGCACAAGGATGTTAGGGCCTGTTGGGGAGCAGCGTCTGGAGGTGATCCAGTCTCAGGGTGAGATGCAGAGCGAGCAGGGCTGCAGGCTTGCAAGGGCCCGAGCACCACAAGCACCGCTCCCATGGGCAGCACCAGGAGGGCTAGACTGGGACGCCAGTGCCTTTTGATTTGGTTTCTTCTTTCCAGGTGACTCACACACTGGGGAGACCTGTTATTTTCCTGCTTTATGGGATTTTCGTCCCTGGAAAAAAAAAAAAAAAAACAGAGCACTTGGCAAGCAGTCCCGTGGGGTGCTGGAGTCACTGCCTGTCTGGCTGGCTGGGCTTGGCACCAGAGCCTTGCACAGGGGACAGGGCGCCTGGCAAAAACACCGCAAGTCCCTGCCCTATAGTTAGTCTGTGGGTGCAGCAGTCAGTGCCTCAAGCCAAGATGCTGTCTTGATAGTGCCTTCGCCTCTCTGTTATCCCTGCTTTGCAACCTTTCCTTCTCTTCCTCCTAAAGCCCAAGAGCAAATGCTCTTTCTGCTCTTGTGGGAAATTGCATGCAAGGCTCTGTGTGACACCTCACAGAAAAGAAGGGAGTTTGAGGAGAGGGCGGGCCCGGGGGAGGGATGAGGAAAAAGAAAAAGAAAAAATAAATTCATACCCGTGCTCTCCCACGGCTGGCTCCACAGACACTTATCCCAAAGTGCTCTGACCTGGCTGTGGTGAGGAAGACAAGGGATGCAGCATTCCCTGGTTTTGCCTACAGCTTGATGCCGGCATGCTGGAGTGGGATGCATGTTTTCCTACCCTGTAGGAGCTGGTGGTGGATCTGCCTCTTGGTCCTGTCCCACTGAGTCACTGGGATACTTGTCTCCTAATCCAGGCGTGCAGGGAAGCTGCACGTAGATGTTCTGGGCTCTTGCTCACCAGCCAATTCAGCCGCTATCAGTCCCTCCATCCATACATCCTGTCTTGTTCTGCTGGGGACCTCCACACCCAACAGTCCCATTTGCAATAATCCTCACTTTTCTGTGATATTTCTCTATTTTTCCATTAAAAAATTAATTCCAACCCAAACCATGACTTCATCTCTCCTCATCTCCCTCTCTGCCATCCTCAGAGGGGGCAATGCCACCCAGCACCCGTTACTGCATGCACTCAGAGCTGTGGGCTCACTGGTACCCACTGTGTGCAGCAGGTTACCACCGGCCCTTTCTGATGGCTTCTGGCAAGCAGAGAAACCCAACTGAGTCCATTTGCTAAGCACAGAGATGCAGGCTGGGATGTCCCCACAGTTACATACTCCCCAAAGGGGACATCTACACCCTATTGGGTGTGATCCTGCAATTAGGAGCCACCAGCATTATTTTCTCGGGTAGGGGTATTTCAGCTGCTCCCTATTGAGCTGAGCTACCCCACCATAATTCATGCACTGCAATTTTTGCTGGTGGTGTTGGTTTCTTTAAAGCAGAGGATAGGAGAAAATGAAAGGAAATAGCTGTCTGCAGGAGGCAAAGACCACTGCAGGAGGAGGATGTTGAGTGGTAGCAGGGAGATGGTTTCCTACAAGGAAATGAGAATGTGAGGGAAGGAAGGATGTGAGTAGAAGACATGAACGTCAACAGGAGTGTGAGGGAAGGAAGGATGTGAGTAGAAGACAAGAACATCAACAGGAGTGGCCAAAGGGTGCCATTTGAGCTCCAATCTTTTCCAATAAATGCTTTTGTTGTTCTTGTTGTTAAGCAGGCAATGCTGGGACCAAAACCCAGCATACCCTTCCTGAGCATATTTCAATCTGCTAAGCTTTATCTTCAGCTCAGCTTGGCCCATGTCTCCTTCTGCAAATGTACCCTCAGTCTTGGTCTGTTGCTCTGTCTGTCTCACCAAGGCCTTCTGCTCCACAATCTTTGAGGAACCTGTATTTTAGAGCCTGATTAATAGGCCTGGGTCCTGCCCAGGACAAATATTGGCTAGGAGGCATATGTGGCGGAGCAAATTCAGGACAGTCTTAAACTGGGAGCCAAGATAGCAGAGCTCCCAGGCAGGGAGTCACAGCACCCATGGGAGACAGGAAGCCAACGTCCCCTGGGATGAGGATCCCTGCAGCATCATGAGGTCCTCTCTGCCATGACTCTGGATGCACTAAGACATCACATTTTTCAAGTCAGGTCAAGGACGTGTGTAGATTTTAGTCTCCTATAGGACACTGGGTCTTCAGAGGAAAATCTGTACAAATTCACCAGTGGAGTCATTCAACAAAAAGTCCTCTCAAAATGTTATTATTCTTTTCCCTTGCCCAATCCTGGACTGGCCCACTAAGCAAACAGATGAAATATGGTCATACGAACCCCAAATGCCTAAGCTTCCCAACGAGTCTTTTGCTAGAGAACCATTGCTCTTCTGCTTTGCAGTGTTTGGTAGCATTTTGCTTCTCTTCTAGGACAATTTCTTAGATCTTGGATAAAAACATTTGAGCAGTCCTTAGAGTACGGATGTGAACCCACATCTCTCTCCTTCTGGTGCTCTGATTGCAGAGCAACAGCCATGTAAATTATCTCTAAATTAGGAAGGCCTCTGAAGATCTTCTGAGTTATAAAACCAGCTGAACTTGATCATAGACTTTTGAAGATCAGTATGCTTTCAAGCTTGGCATAATCTTTCATTATAAATGCTCATAAACTTTATGCAAATTGTCGCATTAGAAAAATGCTCATAGTTTGAAAGAATATTTAAGCAATATCTGGGGAGAACTTAATCATATCCTTATCTTCCTTCCATCAGCTGAAAAAAGTTCTTCTTAATGGTACATGCCATGTTAAAGAGGCTTATTCAATGCCTAGTGACTTTTCCTTGAGACGCTTGCAGTCTCTCCCTGAAAAATAATTATTCTCCAAAGTCATTTTGGAGACTATGAATCTCTGTGCAATCAGCTCATCCCACAGCTAGAAGTTATGCATCCTGGTTTTTAGGAAGATCTAAGGATGGAGCTCGCTTGGGCTGTGGCCAGGAATAGGGTTATCCTCTAGGCTGTGACAAGCTGCTGGTGTGTATGAGATGTTGGACTGACATCTGTGAGCTGGCCAACCAAGTGACACCATCCACAACTAATTTACCCCTTAAATTGTCCTCATCCTGGCAGCTCTGCAACTCATAGGTGGTCCCTAACTGATCAGCTCACGCCTGGTCACTCCACTCAAAAACCCAGCAAAGCTCGCTCCTGAGATCCGGGCTGACTCTTGCTTTGGTATCTAGAACATATAGGAAAAATATTGGTTTTTCTTCATGGCTTTTTTACTGTGCTTATATACATTTATTGATGATGTTACCAAAGGGTGAATCACAGCTAACACACCTAGTGTTTTTGAGAAATGTTAGGATGCTTCATCCCATAACATTGCCACTTTAGATGCTTAGCTGCAGATCTTGATGAAGTTGTGCTTCTGAATGTCTTCTTATTCAGAGAAAGCCTGGGTACCTGCACTGTGTTTTGCACTGCTGGATACTCCTCTTCCCCCTTTCACTGGCAAGGGAAGGTGCTGCTGCGGGCATGTGGTGCAGCTAAGCAGCAGAAATTTCCATCTCAATCAACAAAGAACCCCCTCACAACAGTAAGTTGCCTGGAGAGTATGTTATCACATCAGACTGGAGGCAAAAGAAACACCAGAAGACTCAGGCTATGATGTAGTATGTCTTTAATGAGAAGAAAAAGTAGAAAAAAAAACAGTTGAGCATAGAAGTGCATTTCCAGTGCTCAGAAAAGAAATGGATAATCTCGCACTTAAGAACAAACCGGTCCCTACAACGTGTTCTTCCGTCCCTATTGCCCCTGTAGCCCATGACTATCATCTTCCATCTACAGCCAGCTATAAGCATTTTAGCCCAGCCAATAGCAAATGCTGTGAAACACCATAGGATGGGACACCTACATGGAAATATTAAGTAAAGCATAGCAAGAAAGATATTCAGAGGCACGCTCGTGGGTGACAGCAACTTCACACGGCTCCGTTCCTTCTGGGAGGAGCTGCGAGTGCCTCCCACGCTTTGGAAACCCACATACACTTCCTTAGTTCTCTTCCCAGCCCTTTTCTGTGCTTCATTTTTCCTTTCCTATGCAGCCATTCTGCTGGCATCCGCGGGATGAGGCGCGCCGGCAGGGAAAGCCCTACAGCCCGCTGCCGAGGCACAGCAGTCCAGCATCCCGCAGCCCCCGGGAGCCGCCGGAGGCGACGGGCACCCCGCAGCGCCGGAGGTAGCTCCCGACGGCCGCCGATGCTGTGGACCCCACCGTCGTGTTCTGCGGGTAGGAGCTGAGGATGGGGCCGGGCAGGGTCACCACGACGGTGGGCGGCTGGATGATGGTCACGGAGTCCCCGCAGCGCCTGAAGCACGGCTCGGTGCAGCTGGCGGCCAGCGGCTTGGGGCCGCAGGAGGAGGGCAGGCACAGCTCGTAGCAGGACATGGCTCAGCGAGGAGGCAAACCTGGAAGGCAGAGCAAGGGGTGAGCACGAGGCAGAAGCTGGACTGTCCCTGCTGAGCCCTAAGTCCGCAGCTCCGGTAATGAGAGCAGTAGAGAAGTAGCTAGAGGGTGTGAGGACAGTTCAGAAGCCCTCAAAGGGAGACTTTCCTAAAGACACAGAGGCAGCTTTGCCAGAAGCAATTTTCCCCCCTTCCCTCATTCTGTAACTCTGCTGCTAGACACCAAGCACACTGGCCAAAGTTGAGTGTCCGGGGGTAGAAAATAGAAACTGGAGCTGCTGAGAAATCTTTTGAGACCAGACCCTTGAAGGCAGAACTGAAAGCTGTCAGCGAGCAAAATCAAGCAAAATGCTCATTAAAACACGTCCAGCTGTAATGAAACCCACCTAAATCAGCACCAGTGAGCTGGATGTAAGCTATACCTTCCCCAAATCCAAGGGACCTCTGCTGCCTTTCCTTGAAGGGAGGCACATTGTTCCCTGTAACATGGGAATGCGCTAATTTGTTTTTAACGAGAAAAATAGTGAAAGACGCCCCTGGCTATCTGGTTAGAGACCCTCACCTTAACCCTGCAAGTCCAACATCCCACAATTGCTGTGCCTTGAACCCCTCATTTTGCAAAAGAAATAGTCCCTTCCTCGATGCCCTCCCCGAGCAGGAGATAGGTAGCAAACCTCGAACTTTTGTGGAGCACGAAAGAGCCACGAGAGCAACAGCTCAGCCCAGAGAAGGGGACAGAGCCTGTCCAACTTACCCAGGTGACAGAGGAGGTTGCGTCTGGAGAAGCGGATGGCAGGACCAGGCACCGCGCATGGACTTTTATACGGTGTCCTGACCCCCAAGGGGGCAGGCGCATTCCTTCCACATGAAACTCCAGCAAACAGCAGTTTTTGTCCTGAAAGCTCCCCGCAGCTGATTAAACAGTTTCCCCTTTCATCTGTCATGTTTTGCTTCAATTTAATGCTAAGTAAGATTGAAATGATTCAAGCTGCAAGCAGTAATTATGTTGCTTCCCCAGGCCAAAGTACCTTTTAGGTCTTTTGCTACAAGGCAGAGAAGCATTTGGGCAGAATTTAGGGCAGGCGCATCTCTGGCACACATCTTCCCTTTCCTCCCTCTCTCCCTCCCTCTTTCCAAGCACAGCGTAAATCATCAGGGAATTCAGCTCTCAAGTATAAGGTCAGCTTGTGAGGTCAGGGACTGAGGCTGAACACAAGAAAGCTGCATCCCAAAGACACAAGCCCTAAGAAAAACAGCCAGGGTCCTGCACTGCGTCAGCCATAAATGCCAAGCAGATCAGGAAAGCTGCATAGAGCAGCAAAGAACTGTGCAAGAGACAGTGAAAAAAAAAAAAATGCCGGAGAGGCACAAAAATCAGATGGCAATGAGGGTGCTGAGCTCGTTTCCAGACAGACAGTGCCCCGAACACCCCTTCTCCTCTGCAAGGTGCCTGCACAGCACGGACACAGACACAATGGTGTTAAGCCATTCTGGCACAATCAGACTGTTTCATTTTTGGATCTGCTGTCCGTGTCCTTAAGCAATGTCATTTTTTTTAATTATTATTATTATTCCTCATACCCATGGTACAAATTCTGCTGGGAAGGCATATAGTATTTTAAACACAAACTGATCAAAGGCTTTGAAGTAGATACTGCAGCCCATTCCTGAAGGTGATGTGCACCTGAACTGATTTATTTTGCTCACTAAGCCTATTCTGAGGCCAAAAGCCTTTCCGTCTTGCTCTTTGAATAGCCTAAGAAGCTAGAGGCTGATAGCTATTTTTTGCCAGGATGAAGTGACATAAACAAGACATTTTAATTACAGGTTGCCACGTGACCCCAGATTGCTCTGCTAAAACCCTGTTAGCTGCCCAGCTGCTGAGGAGACACAAAAGTCCCAAGCTGCACTTAAATGTGAGTCACCTATGTGTTGGGTGACTTGGTACCAAGCAGGTAAGCCAGTCATCAGGCTGTAGGGCCAAGGAAAGTCTGAAGAAGGCTTTTCATTTAACGTTAGCAGAGACCAGATGAAAGCATCAATATCTCCCACCCTGGAATAAATCAGGGCAGGACTTGGGGGGATGCATGTAACACGTGTTATTTCCAGGTATTTTCAGCATCACTGATGAACATGTGCCTCGTAGGGTTTTGCAGGGTCAGTTGAGTCACTAATGTGATGTTGTCCTGTTCAGCAAAGATCTGCAGCCCTGAATTGTCCCTAGTGACTCCTGCCTGCCCGGCCAGGCAAGGCAAAAAGAAAAGAAAGAAAAAAGAAAAGGAAAAAAAAAAGCCTTTCAAGGGTGCTGGAGTAAAGCACACCTCATCTTAACACTGCTCTGGAGGGGGAAAGGCGAA
Source organism: Tinamus guttatus (assembly GCF_059628265.1). NCBI lineage: Eukaryota > Metazoa > Chordata > Aves > Tinamiformes > Tinamidae > Tinamus > Tinamus guttatus. Next base: position 667,754 of record NW_028289236.1, on the reverse strand, counting down.
ATCGGTTTCCTCGGTTGGGTAGAGGAAGACACGTGCTTCAGCCCCAGGGATTCTTCTCCTTCACTGATTTCCTTCTGCCTCATTTTTGTGCCTCTGATTGTGCATCCCCCTGACTCCAAGGAAGAAAAAAAAAAAAAATTCTAGCCCTCCAACACCAACTGGGATCCTCCAGGTTGCAGCCTCATCATGTGTTTCAGTTTCACCATTCTGTTTGAGCATTTGAGGTCCAGCTGCTCTCCTCAGGTCACACATCATTCCTGCAGCATATCAGTGCATGCTGCGATGCTTACAGCACATGTGTGGGACAATTAAAGAGTGAAAAATGCTGCATGTGAGCAATCGTGCACTGGAACAAGTCTTTTGACTGGAAAAGAGGAAAGAGAAAACAAAAGGTACGTGTTAAAATAAGCAGATTTGTGTAATGAATGGGGTTAAACCAAAGGCAAACTGCACAGGAAAGAGTTCTTCCTGGAAATGCAGGTATCTAGGAGAGAGTTGGGACTGGTTTTTCTAACCCTCATTCATTTCACAAGATGAGGGGTTTCTGCCGAGATGTAACTTTCTCTGGAGGAACAATAAAACCAAGAAAACACCACCTAATCAAGCATGTCAGCCCCATTTTAATGACCTCTGTAGTGGATTCAAAATGTGTTGTTATCTGAACCCTGTTTCTTCCTGCAGGTGAGAGCATGGGGAGAAGCACGGCTTGAGTCCAGTGATCACCAGGTCTTCCCACAAGGTGTGTTTCCTTTTCAGCAGCACTCTGCAGCCCCCAGTTTCACTGTTCTGCTTCTCATTCCCAGCAAAGCAAGGGCTGGATGCCTCTGACAAGGGTTAGAGGCCCCTGGTATCTGTGAAAAGGTGCTGAGGTTGCTGGATGCTTGAATTACAGCTATCGCTGCACTCGTGTGCGTTTGTGTTTGCTTATGTGAGTGAATTTGCTGTGCTGAGGAGACAGTCATCTCCTGGAAATAAGGGGAAGAAAAGCAGCCAAGAATGGATAAAGATGAGAGAGGGGAAACGTACCTGGCTCTGGGTCCCCACAATGCTCATGAAGGGGTGCTAAGGCCCCATGGTGGCACTGGGGAAGACGTTTTGTGACCCCATCCCTGTCAACAGCCCAAGCTGTTGGACTTCCTTGGGCCAGGAAGGTCCACGCTCAAGCTGTGATGCACCTCCACAAGGCTGCAGGCAGTCTTCATGCTGCCCCACGTACCCTGTAATTGCCCCCTCCTTGGGTGGGCTGGTGCTTCACAGTGAGTGAGTGTGTGCCCCCAAGCAGACCTCATCCCCATGCACTGGAGAAGAGGCAGAAACAGGCGAGGGCAGACGTTGCCCAGCAGGCTTAAAGGCCGTCCCAATGGGGTCACATCATGTCCTCTGCCAGCCCTCTCTGCCCTACAAGCCCAAAGGTCCCCATCCCGCTGCAGGACAGGGAGTGGATCAGATCCCCATGCATGCCTTGCAGTCCCGTGTCACGTACAGGAGCAACCTCAGCCATCACCTGCAGAAGAGCACGCACAGTGGCCACTCTTCCCAGCTCACTGTCTCCTGCTGCGAGTTTTTGTTCCCCTAGATCTGCAACGCTGGGCTCTGAAACACCTTTCCCCCAAAAAAATCTCCCACATCCCTTGCGTGTGATCCTTGCTGCCCTGCAGCATACTCACCCACATTTTCCAAAATGGTAGGCCTGGCTGAGCATCATGGTGCCTCATGGCAATGAGATGGGACACAACTGGCATTTCCCCACAGCCAGACCATCATTTCTTGCTGGGCAGAGGGAATTAACTCCCAGTTGATTCCCCTGGGGCAGCCCCTGAATGCTTGGGAAGGAAACACAGCCCCAGGGAAAGGCAAAAAGCAAGCACAAGGCCTCCAGCATGGGCAGCTGTGCCTTGGTGTCCTCACCTTGTCCCCAGGCCACAATACTGTCAGAAAGAATAGGGCAGATGGGCAGGAAGGTATTTGCAAGCGTGGCACAATCTCTGTGTTTCTGCAATCACCGTGGCCTCCATGTGAGTTGCAAGCCAGTGTTTTCTCCCTGTTACGGAAATAAGAAGACTGTAATCATTGCCCACGTCCTGAAGACTGCAGCAGTCTGGCCTCTCGCCATGAGGGGCAGGCAGCCCCAGCACAAGGTGTGCCAAAGCACACACGCTCTTAGAGAAATGCAAGACCTTCCTTTCTGCATGTCTTATAGAACTGCAACAATAGAAACCTCCTACCAGATGTTTTTCCTCTTTCCCATCCTCATCTCGGAGTAACTCACCCTGTCCTCTCCCCAGGGACCTCCACAGCAAACACAGACACATATGTAGGGGTGGGAGCTGCCAATACCTGGCAGCTTTGCTGCTCTCAGAAAGGCACTGCTAAGACACTGAGCTGCTTCAGCAAGATGCAGCCTTATCCCCTCTGTGTGATGTGATGGGGGATCCCAAGGGTGCAAGATGTGGAGAGAAAAAAAAAAAAAAAAAAAGGATCTCAGAATCAGGGGATAAAGGAAAGAGAGCAGTGCCAGACTCAGCATGTGCCAGTGTCTCCTTCCATGGTTGGCACCCTGGGTCATTTCCCTGCCAAAGGAGGCTCCTCACTGGCACCTCGACTCCCAGAGGAGACGTGGTCAGTGGCACCGTGGGTTCAAGGAACGGAGGGCTCTGCCCATGGAGGGGGAACAGCACCTTACAGGTCCTATGCGGGACGTGTGGGGCCCCGCACGTTACCTTGGTGCAGAAGGGCAATGCAAGCCCCTGAGCGACCAAGAGCAGGTTCAGCAGGCGAGACCATTAATGCAGACAGAGACGTGTATTTAAGATGAAAGAGCAAGGGAGACAGGCAGGAGCAAGCCAGCCCGTCACGGGTTCACGCTGGCGCAGCAGGGTGGTGCCTGCTCTCCCAGCTGGCGCCCTGCTTTGCTTTCACATCGCGCTGCTTGGCGCAGGCACGACCCCCACCACAGCTGGTGGTGCATCTCCTCTGCGGGGGTTTCCTCTAAGTGCCACCCCACCTGCAAGGCCATTCCTTTCTCTAACTTAGCCCTGGAGCCCAGCATCAGGGAGACTGTAGAAGCAGGGAGGGAGGGCAAGGAGAGGATGATATTCACATCTGGGCATCTACAGACCCTGCCTGGGATGGCCCAGCTGCCCGAAGCTGCTCTTGAGGGAGACCTAACAAAACATGGGGGCAGATCAGACCTTCTGTGGATGCAGTAGGACTCAACCAACTTCTCCACGCAGGGCTGCACAACTGAGTCCGCACCAAAAGGCTCCTGCTCCACGCAGGTGAGACAGGAGGCCCCGGGGCCGACGAGGGTGGGATTCGAACCCACGCGTGCAAAGCACAATGGATTAGCAGTCCATCGCCTTAACCACTCGGCCACCTCGTCCCATGCTCAGTAAGTTATTTTGAGCTTTTTTTTTTTTTTTTTTTTCTCCCTCCCCTCTCCTCTCTTCTCCATTTAACCAAACAACCCAAACTTGTAACTGGTTCTGAAAAGCAGGGAGAACTTTGAAAAACATGGCTCCATGGCCACAGAAACAAGCAGCTGGATGGAGTAAGCCTGAGTAGCTTTCACAAATGGGCAGCATCCAGGGATGGCAAGGAGGATGAGAACGATGCTTGATGTTCACCTGCCCCTCTTGACTTTCTCCTTTGTCTCTTTGTTTGAAGGTAAACACAAGGCAGAGTGATCAAGAGGATTTTTTTTTCTTTTTTTCCCCATAAAAGTGTGTATTGCCAAAATGACCACTGGGTCATAACCCCCATTCTAGAAGCCACAGTACAAGGAAACGCCTTCCTCCCAGGATCCAGTAATAGAGAGGCTCCATCCTTGGGCTCACTCTGAACACCTGCTCTCAGCTTCGGCATGAAAGCTCCAGTAGTTCCCTCAGGCCAGGACTGGGGTTTTAGAGATGTGAGGCAGGGAGAAAAACATTCCCAGGCACCACTGGGAGTCGAACCCAGGATCTCCTGTTTACTAGACAGGCGCTTTAACCAGCTAAGCCATGGCGCCCTGCTGCCCTGCATGCCGCGTGCCCACACTCACAGCACCCCTGGGGAGGGGGGTGCCCACTTTTCAAGCGAAGATGTCCTGAAAATAATAAAGACGCCTTTCAGCCCTATGCAACCACTTCCTGGGGCAACAGGTAGCATTTAAACCCTGGGAAGCTGTACTGGAAACTCCTGGTACTGGAAAGCTCCTCCAGACAAACAAAAAAACGCAGGTGCCCCAAAGGGAAGCAGCCCTCCCAAAACACGAGGATGGGGGTGGTGCTGCCTACCTGGGTTGAGACCACCAGAACAGGGCCTGTGCCAGGTGAGCAAGGGCTGGAGGTCAGGGGAGGAGGTGGGTGGCAGGCAACACTTCCTGCATTTCACAGATGCTTCATTATCACCTGCTGCTCCAGCTGTGTTGTGCAAGGGATATCGGACTCAGAGAATTTCACAACTCTGGCCGACACGGGGACTCAAACTCTGGCACTTGCTAGTAAAAGCCAGATGCTTTCCCATCAGAGCTATCACAGATCCTCTGTAAAGCGGAACGGAGGGCCACGTGGAGCTGCTATCAAACGTCACTGCCTGAGAGCAGAGAAAACACCGAGAGGTTTCTGGAGCACCTGTGGTGCCCTGCAAAGGCACACAGCCCTGGCAAATCAGCCAGCTCGGAGAGATGGACAGAGCCCTTCATCCCTGTGGCCAAACCCTCCTACTGCAGTCACAGCTGCAGTACTTGGGCACAGAAACTTTGTGCTTAGTGCTGCCATCCCATGGCAACTTCATTCAGCCCCAAGTGAAAGAGAGGAAAATCTTAACCGCCAATACCTTGCTGTGCTCTCTCCTTGCCCTTGTCTTGGCACGGTGGATGCAGCAAATGAGACCAGAGAGAGGGGAGGCCTAGGGAGCTCCCAAAGTTGCCTGGGAGGGCCCTACTGAGCCACCCTGGCTCGTTGGTCTAGGGGTATGATTCTCGCTTCGGGTGCGAGAGGTCCCGGGTTCAACTCCCGGACGAGCCCTCCTTTTGCTCAGCCATCTCGCAGAACCCCCTGGTCTGCTGCACCTGGCACAGTGGGATAGGCAGCCTGCTCTGTTGGACACATCCCATCAGCTGGAATGGTTCCGTGAGAGATGGGCTGGCCCGTGCCACGGGGCAACCAAAGACAATGTCCTTTACATACCCCTGTTTGCTGCTTCTGGGCCAGGACAAGGCAAGAGCCACAGTGATTTCTCAAGACCCTCCATGCACCTATGAAGAAATCCATGCCAAGCCTGCAGAGAGCCACAGGAGCTCAGCAGGGACTTTTCCAGCACCACAGATGCTCCCCAGGAAAAAGCTTTTAGAGGGAAAAACAACACCTGCAGATGTTGGACACCAGAGGCCTGAGGCACGCAAAGCAATCACTTGCCCATGAGCTACATCATCCCCCACCCAAGGGCTGCTTGGGAACATCTCATCAGCAGCCAGGTCTGTCCCCCACCTTGTCCCACGAAACACGGCTCAGCCCTGCTCTCAAGGGCAGGCTCCTGTGGGATGTGGAGCTTCCATTGCCCAGCTCTGCCATGTCCTGTGCTCCTCACAGCAGCCTACTGACCACGGAGGAGATGCACTGCTGGCCCTTGACCAGGCGGGATGCCCAAAACACGGGCTCGTCCGGGAGTTGAACCCGGGACCTCTCGCACCCTAAGCGAGAATCATACCCCTAGACCAACGAGCCACCCCACTGCACCCTCAGCACAGCCCGGCCTCACCGCCCGTGCGCGGGGCGCTCAGCACCCATCGTGCTGCTCCCCGGCCTCCACAGCAGCAGCCGCAGCACAGAGGGCCCTGCTCCTCCGCCAGCCTGCTCGGTGGCGCTGCCCTGCGTGTGGCAGCGCACAGAGCTCTGCAGCAGCAGTGGGGCTGCAGGTACCACGCGAGGGGTGGGCAGCAGTGCCCGGCGGGCACAGGCAGCCCCCAGGCAGGGGGATGTAGCTCAGTGGGAGAGCGCTTGCTTTGCATGTAAGAGGCCCTGGGTTCAAGCCGCAGCATCTCCACACACTTTTCTACACAAGGCTGTGCGGTGGTGCTGGGAATGACTGCACCCTGCAAAGAAGCCTCTTTCTTCTTCCACCACCCAGCCCTACTTCTGGGGAGGAGACTTCCCTCTGCGGTTTGGAACTCCCTTCTCTGTTCAGCCAAAGATTCCTCCCTGCTTCCTGTAAAACCTTCTGATGGTTTCTTTTTCCTACCCCAGGACCTGCTGACTCTGAATGCCCCAAGTGAGCTCTGCACCAGCTGGGCCACATCAGTAGCTTGGACGTCCAAAAGGAGGGCTCGTCCGGGAGTTGAACCCGGGACCTCTCGCACCCTAAGCGAGAATCATACCCCTAGACCAACGAGCCAGGGTGACACAAGCCTGCGTGCACCCTCTTGCTGGGCAGCAGCTGGCTCCATTTCCCTGCCATCCTAGGTGGCTCCTTCAGGTTGTCCTGTCCCTCCTCACGTAGGGATATGGGATGTGATTCCTGAGTAACAGAAGGAGATGGAACCCATCCCACATGAGCCTGGAGGAAAGGGGCGATCCAGGAACATTGAGGACTTTGCTCTGACAGGGAGTTGCAGGACCCACCAGGCCAGCATGGAGCTGCAGGGCTACAGGGTGCCCAAGCCAGGCTGGGGAAGGGGTAAAGCTGCCACCCTGGCTCGTTGGTCTAGGGGTATGATTCTCGCTTTGGGTGCGAGAGGTCCCGGGTTCAACTCCCGGACGAGCCCTCCTTTTGGGCAACACCACCTCCACACGAGGCCTGGGGGGCCCCAGCACAGCCCATGTGACGCCAAGCCACGACACAGCCCCAGACCATGGGCAGGAACGGTGCAGCCTGGGCAGGCTGGTGCATCCCGGGAGAGGACCCGGAGCCAGGAGGGATGTGCCACGTGCAAAAAGGGGACACCAGGCACCTCATGTACTCACCCCACTGCCTGCAGCTCCTGGCAGGCGTACAGCAAAAGAGCCCTGGGGATTCTCCAACACCTTGTACATATCTGGGAAGAAACCTGCAGCACAGAGGAAGCCTCAGGGCTTCCTTTGGGAGGGCCCAGGATGCTCCTTTCCCACCAGGGCGGCAGCTCCTTTTGGGAGGAAAAGTGTGTGGAGATGCTGGGGCTTGAACCCAGGGCCTCTTACATGCAAAGCAAGCGCTCTACCACTGAGCTACATCCCCCTGCCCAAAACCCCCCTGGGCACCACTGCCCACCACACACAGTCCCCTCACTCTGACTTACAGCCTGCAGCAGTGTCCAAGTCCAGTTCTGGCGTTGCATCCCAGGTGCAGGAAGAGGGGCTCCATGCTCTGGCTGAACCACTGACATGCCCTGGCCTGCACATGGCATCACTGCTGGAGCAGGCGGCACTGCTGGTGGCATGAGCTGATCTGGCATCCCTTGGAGAGACACAAAAATGAGGGCCAGGTGAAGGAGAAGCCATGCTTTTTACAGGCAGCTGTGGGATGCCAGGGCTCCTTCCCTGAGCTGAGGGTGCAAGGACAGGTATTTCTCCATAGGTTGATGCCACCTGGTGGATGCCATCCACAGTGATGCCAATGATGCAACCCTGGCACCTCCTCTTGCATGGCACTCACAGCTCCTCTGCCCACATCATCCCCAACCACACACAGACCTGCCCCAGGGCTGTCCTATGGGCTGGGAGGTCAACGAGGGCCACAGGTGAGGCTGGTCAGGGCCATTATGGCCTGTTAGTGGTTGCAGAGCCCCAGGAGCAGACTCTGCTGCCAGGTGTGCCATGACACCTTGCAGGGGTCTGGGGTCCTCATGACACTGAGCTGGGTTAGGGGCACCCAGCTGTGCCACCCTGGCTCGTTGGTCTAGGGGTATGATTCTCGCTTCGGGTGCGAGAGGTCCCGGGTTCAACTCCCGGATGAGCCCCTCTTTTGGGCAGAGATGCTGTCCAGCTGAGGCAGGGTGCACATGGGGCATCGTGGTGCCCCAGCCCCAAGTCCCAGCCCAGGGCTGCAAGGGGCCTGTGGGCGCTGGGTGGCAGTGGGATAGGGCACAGGGGCTCAGGGAGCAGCCAGTGCCTGCTGTGGGCATGGGCGGGTACCTGGTTCTGCCCAGAGCCCATCAGCCACCAGCGAGGGCTGGAAGTCCCTGAGCACCCACAGGTGTCAGGGCAGCGGGAGGTGTGGGGGGGCAGCGGTGCCCAGCGGGCACAGGCAGCCCCAGGCAGGGGGATGTAGCTCAGTGGGAGAGCGCTTGCTTCGCATGTAAGAGGCCCTGGGTTCAAGCCCCAGCATCTCCACAACCCTTTTCTACACAGCGCTGCCGCCTGGCAGCAGCTTGGCTGCAGACCCTCCAGGGAAGCCCCAGGAGAGTGTGTGCATTTGGGTTTTCTCCCAAGGACAAGGTGAAATCCCCACAGCCATCCTCCTTTTCAGGAGCAAAAAAGGAAGGGGAAAAAAAAAAAAAAAGTGGAGATGCTGGGGCTTGAACCCAGGGCCTCTTACATGCGAAGCAAGCGCTCTCCCACTGAGCTACATCCCCCTGTTTATGACCACTCCTCGCGTGCAGCCCTGCTGTGCTGAGACCTCCATGCCAGCCCCACAGCTTGTGCTGCCTGAGGCAGGGAGAAGGACTCCCCACATGGCTCAGTGGGGCATCCCAGCCATACCCAGGCTCTGCCCACATGCTACACTAGTGGGGCTGCCTCTGGGAGACACGGGGGTACCTCTCTTCCTTTCTGATGCCTTCCTGTGCCAGGGTCACCCACAGTGCCCTGCCAAGCCCATCGTCCCGCTGCCACCACGTTGCAGCCTGGGGCAGGGCTAGCCCAAGAGCCTGCAAAATGGGGCAGCTGGAGCTGGCAGCCCTCACCCACTGCTTGGGCTGGGGGCATCATGGGGCCAGGATCCCGGGTTCTGGGGAACAACCCTGCTCACCCCACCAACACCAAGGCCCTGATGACCACAGGGTGCCACGTCATCAGGGCTTGCGAAAGCTCACAAACGACTCCCAGGTGAGCTCTGCACCAGCAGGGCCAAATCAGCAGCTGGGATGCCCAAAACACGGGCTCGTCCGGGACCTCTCGCACCCTAAGCGAGAATCATACCCCTAGACCAACGAGCCACCCCACTGCACCCTCAGCACAGCCCAGCCTCACCGCCCGTGCGCAGGGCACTCAGCACCCATCGCGCTGCTCCCCGGCCTCCACAGCAGCAGCCGCAGCCACAGCACAGAGGGCCCTGCTCCTCCGCCAGCCTGCTCGGTGGCGCTGCCCTGCGTGTGGCAGTGCACAGAGCTCCACAGCAGCAGCGGGGCTGCAGGTGCCACACCAGGGGCGGGCAGCAGTGCCCGGCGGGCACAGGCAGCCCCCAGGCAGGGGGATGTAGCTCAGTGGGAGAGCGCTTGCTTTGCATGTAAGAGGCCCTGGGTTCAAGCCCCAGCATCTCCACACACTTTTCCTTACAAAAAGAGCAGCTGCCCTGGTGGGAAAGGAAGATCTGTGCTGCAGGTTTCTTCCCAGACACGTATAAGATGTTGGAGAATCCCCAGGGCTCTTTTGCTGTCCCCCTGCCAGGAGCTGCAGGCAGTGGGGTGAGTACATGGGGTGCCTGGTGTCCCCTTTCCACACGTGGCACATCCCTCCTGGCTCTGAGTCCTCTCCCGGGATGCACCAGCCTGCCTAGCCTGCACCGTTCCTGCCCATGGTCTGCAGCTGTGTCATGTAGTGGCATCACATGGGCTCTGCTGGGTCCTGCCAGGGCAGCTGGCCTCATGTGGAGGTGGTGTTGCCCAAAAGGAGGGCTCGTCCGGGAGTTGAACCCGGGACCTCTCGCACCCAAAGCGAGAATCATACCCCTAGACCAACGAGCCAGGTTGGCACCTTCACCCCCTCCCAGCCCAGCACAAGCACTTGGTGGCCTCCTGCCCCCAGCTCCAACATGACCCTGGTGGGTCCCAGCACTGATGGTTTTGGGTGGCCTCATCCTTCCTACAGGAGCATTTGCAGGTAAAACCTGCTGCTATGCCCTGTGGCTATGGAGTGCTGCACCCTGTGCTCCTGGGCTTAAGGCATCCCTACCTGGCCCTTCATTGCCAGCCAGGTTTCTGGCAAATGGGAAAGCCTCTTGGCTGGCCATGGCCCTACTTGGCTCCCCAGGTCAGAGCCTTTCTCCAAAAAGCAACACCTCAGGTGTTGGGAGTCACAGAAGGTGTTGCCAGCACCCACCCCTGTTTCGGGGCTGTGCCGTCCTGGCTCGCGGGCTGAGGGACATGACTCTCCCTTTAGACATGTCTCTGGTTCATCCCCAGGTGAACCCTCCTAGCCATGGTTTTGTCCAGTTGCCAAGGGTCGTACTGGCACAGAGAGGGAGCACTGGGCACAGGCCTATCCCGCGGGTTAGCCTGGTCCCTGCAAAGGCCAGGAGGGATGTGCTGCCCATGGGTTAAGGTCACAAAACACAGAGACTTTCTCAGCATCAAGGCAGCGCTGTGTGGAAAAGTGTGTGGAGATGCTGGGGCTTGAACCCAGGGCCTCTTACATGCAAAGCAAGCGCTCTCCCACTGAGCTACATCCCCCTGCCTTGGGCTGTCTCTGCCCTCCAGGCACTGCTGCCCACCACATGCAGCCCCTGTGCTCAGAGACTTTGGTCCATGGCTGCTGCCCAAGCTTGGAGCCCCTGCCCTGCTGCCTGGGGTGTAGGCACAGTAGGAGCAGGACCCTAGGGTGCAGTGGCCCAAACAAATGTGGGGCAATGATGAAGGAGAAGCGCGGGCAGCTGAAAGCTGGAGGAAGGGGCCCAAAGCAGCTCTGCCCCAGGCAGGGAAAAGCAGGCCAGGCAGGGCCTAAAAGAAGGGCTCGTCCGGGATTTGAACCCGGGACCTCTCGCACCCGAAGCGAGAATCATACCCCTAGACCAACGAGCCGGGGTGGCACAGCTGGGCGCCTGCCCCGCTCTGCTCCCGTCCCTCCCCGGAGCACCGGGCTGACACAGCCCCAGTGCTGCACAGCTCCCTTGCCAGCGTCTGCAGAAAAACCGGCTCCCTGCACCCAAGGGTGCTATATCTTCCCAAGCGTGCAGGCACCTCGCCATGCCTGAGTGGCCCCTATGCCCCACTGCATCCCCTTGGAGACTTATTTTGCCTGGCTGCTCACCCTTGGCTGCCACTTCCTCAGCCCTCTAAAAATTGGAAACCTAGGGGGCTGAACACTCTGAAAAGAGCCAGGACCCCCTTGTGCCCTGAAGCTCTCTCAGAGACTGCATCCCCGCTAGGGTCTGGGTTTCCCTGTGCAGGAGCACCTGCCCAGGTCACAGGAGGCAGAGCTGGGGCAGCCTTGGTCCCCCTTGGCCCCCCTTTTTTCCAGCTCAGATTCTCCCTGAGGTCCTTCTGCAGCCTAGGACACCCCACAGCCCCAACTGGGGGCCTCATCTCAAGCCCTCAACTCCCCCAAAGTAAAACCTCTCGCTGTGAGCAGGATTCGAACCTGCGCAGGGAAACCCCTATTGGATTTCGAGTCCAACGCCTTCACCCCTCGGCCATCACAGCCCTGGGCAGTGGCACCCTGGGGCGTGTGGGACCCTGCCCCCATCTGTCCTGGGGCAGCCACCCGGCTCACCACACAGCACTGGTGAAGCAGCAGGATCTGGCCCAGCCCCTGTTACTGCTTCATTTTCCTGGCTTCCAAAGCGTTGCTGCTGAGAGAACCCCAGCGTCTGCACAGACCGCAGAGCTGTGGAGCTCTGCGCGCTGCCATGCGCAGGGGCAGCACTGCCGAGCAGGCTGGCGGAGGAGCAGGACCCGCTGCGCTGTGGCTGCTGCTGTGGAGGCCGGGGAGCAGCACGACGGGTGCTGAGCGCCCCGCGCGGGCGGCGAGGCCGAGCTGTGCGGGGGGTGCAGTGGGGCGGCTCGTTGGTCTAGGGGTATGATTCTCGCTTAGGGTGCGAGAGGTCCCGGGTTCAACTCCCGGACGAGCCCTCCTTTTGGGCATTCCAGCTGCTGATTTGGCCCTGCTGGTCCAGAGCTCACCTGGGAGCCATTTGTGAGCTTTCACAAGCCCTGATGACGTGGCACCCTGTGGTCATCAGGGCCTTGGTGTTGGTGGGGTGAGCAGGGTTGTTCCCCAGAGCCCGGGGTCCTGGCCCCATGATGCCCCCAGCCCAAGCAGCGGGTGAGGGGCTGCCAGGCTCTGCTGTGGGCAACCCTGCCATGACTGGAGGCACAGGGTGCTGGGGCCAGCTGAAGGCCAGGTGCTGCTGGGCCGCTCTGAGGTGCTGTGAGTGTGGGCACGTGGCATGCAGGGCAGCAGGGCGCCATGGCTTAGCTGGTTAAAGCGCCTGTCTAGTAAACAGGAGATCCTGGGTTCAACTCCCAGTGGTGCCTCTGCAGTTGGAATGCTTTTCTCTCTCTCACACAGCTGCTCTCGCCTCCAGACGGCAGTCCAGGGCTGGGGGGCACTGCTGGGAACACCTGCTGCCCCTTGCTCCCTGCTACAGCCCTGCACACCGGCACTGGGGAGACCTGGCCAAAGAGATTAAAGCAGAACCCAGCAGCGCATTCCAGCTGGCACCAGGTTCCTTGTTCAGGACACCTGAAGGATCCCCTTCCCCCGTCAGAAACGTGGAGATTGCTCTTGCAGCCCGTGCCCGAAGAGGGGCACCTCAATGCCAGAAACGCCCCCCACCCTGCTCACAGGCTCCCATCCCTCTGCACGTGCTCCGTGAGGGAAGCCATGAGGAGTCTCCCACGGCCCCATCATGTCCCCGAGAGTGACATGCTCCTGGCCAGGGCACACAGAATATATATATTAGAAGCACACAATATAGATTTTGGTATATTTATGGAAAATGCTACTTCAGGATAAACCTGTCTGACTAACAAAGTATTTCCTGAAGGATATGGGCACTTTTATTTCTTTGCATTTAAAGCTCCCTGGTTTGCAGCAATTTTCCTGACATAATATCCACTATCACAAAGGAAAACCTGTTCTTACTTCTGTTTCATGGTGAAATCTAAGGTTTGGATTCAGGAAAATTCATCAAATTTAAAAATTTAATGCAAAAGAAATCTGAGCAAAATTAGGTAAGACCAGCCAAGTTTGATTCAGGATAACAGAACTTTTCTCTCTTTAGGAAAATATTTTTTGAGAGAAATAGGGAGTGCCTTTGATAAATGTTAAATTAAGTGTATAACATATACTGTAAACATGATATTAAGAAACCACGCAAAGAAATCCCCAGGTTAGAGATGAGACAGATGGATCAACCAAAACATTTAACTTCTCAGGACTGTACCATGCGTCACTTGGTTTTAATCCCATCTAGCTCCTTTAAAGAATGAGTCTAAGAGATGGTTTTCATTTCTCTTTATTCTTTGGTCAAAAAAAATCATTGCAGAATTTAAGCTCAAGGCTACTGGTTGCCATATAAGAGCAGTGTGAGACAAATATGGAAGAGGACAGTTTGCCCCTCTATCAGCTACCAGACACATCCCAACAGAGCCTCCAGGATTTGTTTTACTGCAGGCTCGTTTGGGCAGGAAGGAGGTCAGTCCTAGGGACACTGAGTCTGGGTGGGACGAGGAGCCCCTGGGTTTAGGGAGAGGCACTTCGTGAGGACACCAGGCCCCTCACAAGACACCACGGGAGATGTTGCTGGAGGGAGATGTTTTTTGGGTGAAGGCTCTGCTGTGGGGCTTGGTCAAGTCCCCACAGCGGGAGACAGGGGTTCACTTCTTGCAGCAGAGGAGACGTAGGTCATTCAGGGCGGTGTCGTCACTTTGCAGCCCCCCTGGAGACTCCTGACGCGTCTGGATGCCGCACACAGCCCCGGGACAGAGGGGGCTCCAGCTACCCCACTCGCCCTGCTCGGTGCCCGGTCCCTCCAGGACGTGCTTGTCCGAGCAGGCGAAGCGGACGTTTGTGGCGGCCACTTCATCGCTCAGGAGCCGGCGCCGGGGCGCCTGGACCCGCAGGGCGAAGCTCACCAGGTGCCCTCGGTGGGGACACCAGCGGGGCTCCGACCAGCGGCCCCACCTAGACGCGTGGGGAGAGGGATTGGAGCAGGGGCCATAGGGAGGAGGAAAGGAGACGAGGCCTGCGCGGCCCCTGGGTTTTCTGGTCTCACCTGCCGCTCTGCGACTCCACCGTGGAGGAGGTGCCGCTGGCCCCTGGTGGGGAACAGAAGAGCCGGATGCCATTCAGTGCCGTGTCATCCCCTGCGACTCCCTGCGGCGGTTCCACCTGTGAGGGCCCGGGGACGGAGATGAGCTGTGGTGGGGGCCAGCTCCCTAGCCTGGCCTCCCGTCCTGTTACCAAGGTTCTACCTTGAAGCTGACGCCAGTGGCGTAGGAGCCCTCGGGACACATCTCTGGCCAGGCCCAGTCGCCCCATGGGCCCCCATTGGACACGCTTATGATGGAGGTGGCATGGGACCCCCAGCCCGAGTCCTGCCAATCTGGCGCAGCGCTAGCGAGACCCACCAGCAGCAGCAGGACTGGCCACCCCATCATGACTGCATGCCTGGGACTGCCCTGTGGGGCTCTTATACCTGCTCACCGTCCTATGAGGGAGGTGAAGCTGGCACGGGGTACGTGGCGGGAGCTTCGTGGCCTTCCTGGAGTGGCCAGTTCTGTCGGACAGCTTGGATTAGCTGCCAGAGAGGGCTAATCCCTTCTCTGGGGGGTGGGGAGGGCAGGCACTGAATCAACTCCTCGCTTAGGTCCTCTTCCAGGAGCAACAAAAGGTGCAGGACATTGCAAGCACCAGCAGCTCCTCTGAGGACCATTGCTGGGCTCCCACTATGTCGGGCATGGGGTATGCAGCCTCTGCCTTTCACCTTATCCCTTTCAGGAGACTGCTGAGGTAGGAACGGGAAAAGGCACCACTGAGGGAAGCTGCTTCTCCAATTTCTTCTGCATGCGCTTGCCAGAAGCAACTACCTCATCACCCTTTCACAACCAGATGAGCAGCTTTTTGGCAGCACCGTCCTCTCCCGGAGAGTTATCGTCTTACTCCCTAATAGCAACTTTCTGTCAAACGTTTCTGGTGGGGGAAGGGGATCCTTTACCAGGTGTCCTGAACAAGGGACCTAGTGCCAGCTGGAATGCACTGCTGGGTTCTGCTTTTATCCCTTTGGCCAGGTCTCCCCGGTGCCGGTGTGCAGGGCTGTAGCAGGGAGCAATGGGCAGCAGGTGTTCCCAGCAGTGCCCCCCAGCCCTAGACTGCGGTCTGGAGGCGAGAGCAGCTGTGTGAGAGAGAGAAAAACATTCCCCTTGGCCAGGCACCACTGGGAGTTGAACCCAGGATCTCCTGTTTACTAGACAGGCGCTTTAACCAGCTAAGCCATGGCGCCCTGCTGCCCTGCATCCTGCATGCCCACACCCACAGCACGCCGGGGTGGCCCTGCAGCACCTGGCTGTGGTCAGCCCTCGCACTGTGGGCCCCTGCAGCTGCAGGAGGTAGCGGGTGGACGAAAAAGAGCTGCAGGGGACAGCACGGAGATGGCGGGTGTCAGTGCGGGAGGTAGAGCTGAGTGGAGGCAGGAGCCCAGCTTCATGAGTGGTAAAAGGCATCAAAAACACAGCACTGCGACGAGGGTGGGATTCGAACCCACGCGTGCAGAGCACAATGGATTAGCAGTCCATCGCCTTAACCACTCGGCCACCTCGTCTGCCGGCTGCCACCTTCACCGTCCGCCATCTTCACCGTCCACGCGCGACGCTGCTGCCTGCGTGGCGACGCCCCCTGACCCGCCCCCCCCCCCCCGGGGCTCCCCCCCGCCCGAGGGGGCCGCGGCCCCGCGCGGCTGCCGCGCGCGCGCGTACGGGGCGGGACGCGGCGCCCACCTGCGTGCCACCGCCCCACGGATGCTGCCGCTCGCGCCTTTCCGCCGTGCCCTCTTAGCGCAGCCGGCAGCGCGTCAGTCTCATAATCTGAAGGTCCTGAGTTCGAGCCTCAGAGAGGGCAGCTGTTTTGCTGCCGCGCACGGGGAGCGGATTGGGGGGGTCCTTGTGCAGGGGCGGGGCTGGGCAGACGTGCCCGGGACGATGCGGGACGTGTGCGGCAGCCCCGTGACACCCCCGCCGCGCCCCGTGACGTGGGGAGGGCCCCAAAAAAGGTGGAGACGGAAGGAGAGCGAGCTGCGAGGAGTCGCCCCGCAGACCGCGGTGCAGCAAAAAGGCTGCCCTCTCTGAGGCTCGAACTCAGGACCTTCAGATTATGAGACTGACGCGCTGCCGGCTGCGCTAAGAGGGCACTGCAGGGCGGCCATCCTGCCCACCCCGTGCGCGGGACGGCCCCGGCCCCACCGCCCGCCCGGGAACCGCGGGGGTCCCTGGCCCGGGGCAGAAGCGCGACATAAGGAGGGCAGCTCAGCACGACGTGCGCCGCCATAAAAGCGCTAAAGCAAAACAGCTGCCCTCTCTGAGGCTCGAACTCAGGACCTTCAGATTATGAGACTGACGCGCTGCCGGCTGCGCTAAGAGGGCACAGGGAAAAGGTGGGAGCAGTCACATCCGTGGGGCGGTGGCGCGCAGGTGGGCGCCGCATCCCGCCCCGTGCGCGCGTGCGCGGCAGCCGCGCGGGGCCGCGGCCCCCTCGGGCGGGAGGGAGCCGGGCAGGGGGCGTCGCCGCGCGGGCAGCGGCGTCGCGCGTGGAGGGGGGCGGGCGGTGCAAAGGGCAGCCGGCAGACGAGGTGGCCGAGTGGTTAAGGCGATGGACTGCTAATCCATTGTGCTCTGCACGCGTGGGTTCGAATCCCACCCTCGTCGCAGTGCTTTTTGCTAGAGGAGGGGTGCACTGCAGGGTGGGAGGTAGCTGGGACATCACCCCCACGCTGGAGCCCCTGAAGGGGTAGTGCAGCACCAGGCCCAGGCTTGTCCCTTGCAGCACTGGCCGCAGGGGCCAGGAGACCTCTGCCCTAAAGCTTGAGGGGCCTAGAGGGGCTGGAGGGTGCTGAAATGAAAGCATTATGGGGATAACCCCCTCTCCATAGAATCTGCAGGCACGCCCTAGGCCCCAGCGGTGGTGAGGTTAGTAAGCCCTTGGGAAGGAAGCTGGGGCCAGGGAAGGTGTCCTTGACCTTCCCTATAGAAGCAGAAAAGGCACCCAACCCACGGCTGACCACTGCTGCCCCAGAAGCAGCTGGTTAGAGGAGGTTGATGCAGGTCACATGAAACATCCTAAAAAGCTTTTGGGTTTATGGGAGGGGATAGTGGAAGTAGCAGTAGGTCAACAAAAGCACTAGGGTAAAGCAGAGCAGTTTTACTTGTTACTAAAACACATCATCTAGCACAACTCAACCCATCATCTCCAAACTTTGCTAACAGAACAGTCTCAGAGAGCGATTTCTTCACTTCTTATTTCAACTTAAAAATAGAATAGCCAGAGTAGCTTAATATTAGAGAATACAAGTAGTATTAAAAACTTTTTTGGGAAGGGGACTCACATGAAAAAAGAGACAATCATCTTCCATCATTCCTGCATGTGTTTTACTAAGGACTGAAGAAAACATCCTGCTTTTCAGCATGAGTAGCTTTGCAGCTGATTTGTGACTAATGCCGTAAATATTCAACAAATAAAACTTGGACCAAGAAGAACATATCTTGTTTTGCATGGATCATTAATAATTATAACACAGTGATATATTGTAATTACTTGAGAATGACAAAATAAAAATATTCTCGAGCAGCAAAACAACTGAAAACCAAGGTACTGCAGGAAGGTAACTTCTGCATCCAGCAAGCACAGAGTTGGGACAGCATCCCCAGGACTATGACCATGGAGAGAGACTACCAGTAGTATTCTCCTAATGGTATTTCAAGCGAAATTCAAGTCTAGGCCCAATGTTGGCTCCGTGCACACACACCTGGGGGTTTAACAGTGTTGCAGCAGGGGGAGAACACCACACACAAAAACTAGATGCAAGGGGTATAGGGGAGGCCTTGACTCTGCATCTACATCCTGCTCAAGAGCCACGAGCTAGGACACAAGGTAGATAGTTCATTGGGCAACCAATTCATTGTCTCACACAGCTGGTCATCAGCTAATGAGCTGGTTAAGAAAAAAAAAAAAAAAAATCACCAGAAGGTCAACTACAAGCTTCCCAAAAAACAGGATCCAACTCATCTCCATGCCTGTAAAATCAGACAGGTTAAAAAGCAGAAACCCTAGGCCAGCCAAACTCTAGTTTTGAGCTGAAGGGGCACGCTAAGCCAAGACACCTTCGCTGTTGTAAGGCAAGCACACAAGAACAGCCTGGGACCCATGTCTGCTCTGTGTTCTTCTGCAAGGACAGCTGCTTTTATTTAACAAACCTCAGTGCTTTGGCAGGTGAAGCGCCTGGCCCTGAATTTCTTTATGAAGCAATGAAGCTTTATGAAGATGTGTGTGGTCTGCACACACATCTCAGCCCTGCTCAAATATCCACCATGTCCACCAGAGCCGAGAGGTGGAGCTCAGCAGCAGCTTCGGCCTCCTTGTTGGCTTTGAGCAGCCTCTCCAAGTGTTTCAGTCTGTCTGACAGCGCCGGGCTTCGCTCCGCCGCCAACAGCTCACGTCCCACCTGGCTCCCAGCCTGGCCAGGAAGAAAAGGGAGATGAGACTGACAGAGAAGCGTTATCCAGTACCAACAGACAGGTGAGCTCAGAGACTACCCCCTCACTTTTTACAACAGCCACAGGCATCACCCGACCTCCCACAAAGGAGGGACAGCAAAGATAGCATATTCTGCCCTGGCCCCAGTCTTCATCTGAAAGACGACGACCCACAGAGGAGATTGGAGTTAGAGTGCAACACCACAATCAATGCTCTTCACACTGTCTTAAGCAGAAAGCAGTAACACTTGTGAGAAACCTGTATTTCAGATCTGCAAGAAGCACCTCCCTCCTTGACAGGAAGTTATTATCGAAGCATTACCTGTGAATTCTGCATTCCCACAGGCTGACACTGCACACCCATGCTAATTCCCACTGACTTAATAGCTATAGACTTCAGCTATTAAGTCTGCTGCATTTTATAGCTTAATAGCTATAGCTCTGAAGGCCTTGTGGAAGCAGCTTCTCCGTACCACCTCCTCACCTCTTGGGCAGATGACATGGGACTCTTCAATGGATACGTGACAGGTGGCATGGAGACCAGAGACTGAGGAAGGTAAAGAGGAAGACCCACGAAGTCACCAAGCGGCTCCATGTCTTCAGCTAGGTGTTTATGCAACTGTTCTTCAAACCTGGAAGGAAGACCCAAACTACCAGTCAAACCATGACCCAGCTTTGTTCTCGTTACCAGCTGGTTAAGTGGGAGCTGGAACCTCAGAGGTGCCTGCAAGAAGAATCCAATGCTCACAGTGGTTTCCAACACTCAACATGTCCCCACTCCTATTGGCAAAACCCATTGTAAAAGGCTGTGATACAGAACATCATGCAAGATAACCAACTCACGAAAGCAGAAAACACACCACACACTCTTTAGCCAGCCTCAAAATAATTAATTCCTTGGCTTCATCCCCTTTTCTACGGGTGCAGAAGTTGCAAGATAGAGACCGCCTTCTCAAAGTAGACTTTAGACATCTGTGGCATTTCAAGACACAGCATGTGAGCACCTGTATGCTTCCATGTCATCTTTAAAGACCACTGAACACCATACATTACTGCTTTTTATTGGTGGCTTTATTACCCATAGACAGATTCCAATCACTCCACTCCTCAAAGCTTCTGGTATTTCTACCATCCTGGACAGTTCCCACAATGCACATAGGAGCTAGCAGGGAACTGAACTTAAACACTCCAGGGCAGATGCTGGAACAAGCTGTTTTCAAAACTTCCTGAAGTCCACTGTTGGACTTCAGTTCTTACAAGTTACACTATTTGCAACTCTCTGCCAAGGGCTGTAAGGAAAGGGTCTTAGATGCTGCTCTTGTAACTTACCTTCTGCTCTCTTTTTTCTCCAGTTCCAGTTGAGTCAACAGACGCTCTGGGAGAAGATCCAGCTCTGAGGCTGTGTCTGTGAGTTCAGCTGCACTGGAAACACTCCTTTCCTGACCTGACAGTACATTCACACCAGCAACATATTGAGATGGTGCAAGGCAAACACTATGGGGTTTCTTAAAAGAGATGGCAGGCTTCACCCTTAACCTGAGGAAAATAAAAACAAAAAGCCAAGCAGGAACTAGTATGAGTGTGGGTTGATTTTCACTCAGAAGCTAGAAGTTTAGAAAAAGCAAGGAGTAAAAAAGTACCTAAGAGAGCATCTTTCATTAAGACCATTTACAATTGTCCCAGGAGACCAAAAGCACTTAGGTTCCAAAAGACAAAGCCTGCAGATAGCTTTGACCACTCATCTAACAGGTCCAGGCTGCAAGTTAAACTAAATGCAAGGAAGGAAGCACTATCAACTCAAGGATGTGCTCATGATTTATCCCTCCATGCTTTGCCCACTCCCCGCTTTTCTTTCTGTGTACTTAACATGTGCTGTTTCAAACCTATTCAAACCATAATTGTGTTCACCCTCTCTGGCAGCCAAATTTTACAAGTTTTAAGACTTGAGTACATTCCAGGTAAGTCCATCTAAGAGCTGAGTAATCTTGCAGAAGCCAAATTTACTCTGGTTTCTGCAGATACCCTTGTATCTCACTTCAAGGAGACTGACACGGGCATGTTACAAGAGAAATTCCTGCTGTGAAGACACTGAGCACTCATCACAGAGCTCCTAAGCGACCTCTTCAATCCTCATCAAGTGTTTCTGGGGCAATAGCTGATGGATGAACATTATTCACCCAGGAAATGCCAGCGGTCAGCTCACCTGCCATGGCCCTGCTGGATCTCCTTCTGGGTGCGCAGTCTCGCTTGCTCCCAAGAAAAAGGAAGAGTGAAGTTTTTCAAATGCTCCTTGAAGAAGTACACACGGATCTGGCCATCTCCATTTACAGCTTCTGTAAAAGCAGCAAACCAGACCCCACATTTAATATCAGGGCAGGTCTTCCCCTTCGGAAGAAAAACTCCGCATTTAAAAAGCCACTGAAAATTGTGCTCACTTTCAAGTAGCTTTAAGTTGTACTGCACATGTGAAAATGGGCCTTCGAGTTGATTTAATCCTCAAATACCGGGTTACTCCAAAGATTGTAAAGTGTTGCTTTATTTTCATTTTAGCTTTCTAGTGTACAGCCAACTAGGCAGTTATTTTATTAAATGAATCTCCCTATAATTAAGCTACACAGGACACAAAGGAAAGCACACTTGAAATTGCAAGTAGGCAGGGTTTCAGGCACAAACCTCATTAAGCCACAGAAGAACTCAGTGCAATAAACTCCTCAGTTTATTGAATTAAACATTAAGGTAACTGTTTTAAGTCACAGAACAAGTAGCGTCAGTCACCGCAAAGGGTCAGAGACACAAACTTCAATCAGGAATCCTTTAGAGCTTGTTCTGTCTGCTAATGTCTCTGCACCTTGCCAGATGAAAGCAATGGGAACATGTTAATTCCTTCCAAGTCTGCTTTACTTATGCTTCTTTTATCTTGTACTTTTTTGGTAGAAACAAAGACTTGAGTCCTAGCTTCAAAGATGCACTGCTTAAATACATACAACTCATTTTCTGAACATATTCTCAGCATGCTATTTCAGGCACTTATGGCAAGTGAATGACTAAAAGCTTAAGGAATTAGTTCTGGTTTTGCTTAACTACTTACTAAGTAAGCTAAATCTCCTCCTCCAGCATGTCTACCACATCAGCTGACCTGAACAGATGGGGCTTTTGGGGGCCAATTCTTAGCCTTTGGTTGAATCTATATACCCTCTCCACTGGGATACAAGGGCTCAAAGATTCTTTATGTGGAGAAATAGTCAGATGTAAAAAAATTAGAGTGCTTTAATGTATAGAAAGCATATAGAATGCATAACTGGCAAAAAGCATATGCCTTGACAGGCAATAAGCAGGCAATAAGCAATAAGTGCCATTCTACAATGTGAAGATCAAGACCAAAACTTTGCTACACTATATATACATTGCTTACTACCATATGTAAAGGCACCTATGCCAAGTTATTAAATGGAGTTAAGCATGAGATCATCTATGCTATAGAAGTTCACATGATACCTGGTGTAACAGGCAGTTTGGGTGGTTTCCAGTCTCTCAGTTTATGGTCGATGCAGAGCACCAAGATATCATCCCAAGGGATCTCATCTACAGAAGGTCCACCACCAGAGCTCCCAGGGGTCCTGCTTTTCCACTTCTGGAAAGTTCTGCTCAGCAGATTCTCCACTTGAGACTGAATCAGTGGTTGAGTATGAGGAGAACTAGCAATCTGAGACACATACTGGAAAACCATGTGGCAAACAGGACGCCAAGGAGCTGCAGGAAAAAGACACATGAAAATAATTTGCAAGAATGCATTAGAGCACCAGACTACCAGCTTTACACACAGGAAGTTGAAGGCAGCACAGCCAAATTTGAGAATGTCAGGCTGCCAAGCGGATACTGAGATGTTAAGTACGTACCACCCAGTGGAGGCAGATCTAGGTAGGGGATCTGGAAGGAAAGCACAGCTTTCTTCAGCCAGGCCAGGTGATCAGGCATGTTCCACTGCAGGTGGGGCAACAGCTTGTTTCCCCCAAGCTCTGAAAACTCAGTAACAGGCCAAGACAAGTCACAGAGATGCTCTGAGGATGCCACTTCTGAGAGGAACTGCAGCACGCTGTTGTACAGCTCTATAATGACGCCGGGCTCCTGCGAGGGCAGACCTGCCAAGCGCCTCTCCCGCCGGTCATGATAGAAGCGCTTGCCAAATTCACCATCAATCCCATCCTCCACGTACTCCTGAAGGGTCTGGCTGCAGAGCCTGAGGGAGTCCGGACACTGGGACACCAGCCAGCCTACAGCTGCAGAGAGCTGCAACACAAAACACAACTACTTGAAGCCTTTGCTCCAAGCAATGAAGACTGCAAGGATCGAATCATGTAGCCCCACTTGACAGAACAAGCAGAATGCTGCACAACAAAATAAAGCAACAAATCACCCAGCACCATTCTGAATTGTCATGCCAGATGGCTTCAGTATAAACAAACATCTGTACTTTATGACACACGATTTAGGCAACCCTCCCTTCATTACCCTCCACTGAGGACAAGATAACAACGGGCAAACCCATAGCAATCAAACAGCTACAAAAGGTCCTTTACTTCTTGGAGATGGGAACTTAAGGGTACAAAGGCTTCCACCCTCTTCTGTTACCAGCACTTGTATTGCTGTTAGTGAACACAGACAGGAATGGATTTATGCAACCCAATTATTTGAGTCTCAGTGCAATTTTCAGTATTTGAGAAGTAGCTTTTATAAAGCAAGTGCTGTTGATCTCTAGACAGTTAAAAGAGGTCACAAATAATGGAAAACTGCAACAGCAAGTGAGAACTGTTCTAACTGAGTTTGGAATCACTACTGAAAGAGTACCCAACTCCAGCAAGTTCAGGCAGGTGTTAAAAAAAAAAGCTCTGACCAAAAGCTATGGCAAACAGAGCAAATATATAAACTTTAACAAAAAATGAGAATATAGTAGTCATTCCTTATAAGACATTAGCAATTCAGAGATTAATGATAAACTAATCAAGCATCTCTTCACTTTTTTAATTGCTTTTCTTACCCTTTTGGTGCCTTTTAAGTCATTAATAGAACCTGGAAGCTCAACCACAGTATAGTCTGAAATAAGCTGAGCTGAAATCAAGTCCTGCAGCATTAAACCTTCAAAGGAAAAATAAATAAATAAAGCAATAACTGAAAGTTTCATCTCTCCTCAGCCACAAACAAAAAAAATAAAGAAATGGGCACCTCTCACTCAGACCTAATCTCATCATAGATTCACAGCACCAGATCTCCTTCATCCTTCCCTCCAGACTACCATGATGAGACATGGTGTGCAAAGGAATCTTGGAAGCCTAGGAAAAGTTCATCTCTTTAAAGCCCCTGGATTCTATCAGCGCTTTCAAGGCTCATACACTTCCCTCTGAACTGTAAGTTTTCTATACTTGAGAGATTGCACTAGTCTCAGGAGTATTACTTTGAGATATGAATAACATTCATGTTATTCCAAGGCACAGAAGGAATTACATACCTTCTTCTACTTCTTTCTCTGTGGCATCCTCTTCATGACTAGGAACTAGAATCACCAGGGGAACTATTGGTTGGAAGGGTTTGGCTTGAAGCAGCTGTTTCAACTGAAGCAAAGCTGAAAGCCAATAGACATCATCTTCTGCCACATC
The DNA here is from genome assembly GCF_059628265.1 of Tinamus guttatus. NCBI lineage: Eukaryota > Metazoa > Chordata > Aves > Tinamiformes > Tinamidae > Tinamus > Tinamus guttatus. The sequence goes on along the minus strand of NW_028289236.1, from coordinate 643,526 downwards.
TTCACTCCGAACTCGAGGGGGTAAAAGAAGGATAAGACCACTGGTTCCCAGCAAGTCTTTTTGCCTTTCAGCTTTATCAAGCTCCATGTCAGAAAGGGCACCATGTACCACCTATACAGCCAAGCAGCACAACAACAGTAATGCAGCTGAAGTAAAACATAGCATTTTTTTAAATAACCTTTTCAACAACCTCACCCCTCCCAGCGTCACCACCTCCACCCAACAGTACAGGATGTGAAAAGCCTCCAAACAGCACCCCTGGCAGACACAGCCTACCCTTTTACTGCCTGCCACATGCAGAAAGATTGCTCACACTCACCTTTATGCACACACTGACATTGATGGTTCTGCTCCCTTCCACACCACGAGAACTAAATATTGTCAAGGTTTGAATTCTGCCTTCTGTATGTAAAGTGTTTTTCTTACAACTTTTGTCTCCCATAAATTTAGCTTTCAACCAATCCACCAGTATCCTAATAAAAGGAAACAAGAAGGATTTATTTTTTAAATACAGTTTTTAGGGTTTTGGCATTAACACCTGTAACATTCCACAACCTATCATATTCCCAATCTTCAGACTGCTTACATTTTGCTAAGTATTTATCAAGTGGTCTGGAATTATTTATATCACTATTTCAATGTTTTCTTTGGGTTTGATATGAGCAAAAGCATTTCAAAGAACAACGACAGCAGAAGACAGAGATCTTTGCAACAAGTTTCAGTTACATCCTTACAACTGCTTTGGAGGGGAACAAGGGAGCAGGGAAAGGAAATTTGATATGGCAGGCAGAAAATGGGTCATGGACACTACTAGTCGTCTTCTATTGCACTGCTACACTTGAGAAAGGAGCACATTAATCAACTCTCCCACTAACCTGCTGGGATCATCCTCTGCATATTCCTCATCATTTGGCAAAACCAGCAGCACCTTCCAAAAAAACTGTTCATGTTGAACTGGAACATGTTCAGTAATCAATGAGGTGAGATCCAGGGGAGTCCAAGCTAAATCACTTAAGATGACAGAAGCAGGTAAGAAAGACTGCAGTAGCATCTTGAATTTCACTATTTTGCCATTATCTAAGCTCCAAAAGCAGCTACTGATCACTCAGCTTGAGAAAGTTTATGCATTTTCTCTCCAAAGCAGTGTGCTGATTAAGAGATAATGTAGCAGCTTTAACCACGAACATCTGCCAGCCTCACTTACTGACCACGCACACGCTTTTGAGCTACTCCATCGAATAAAACATCAGTTCACATCACTTTCCACAACCACAGAGCGCACCCAGGACCACCTTTGATTATGGGAAGGTCTGGTAGGGGATAGTCATAAAAAACAAGGTACCCACTATTACTGGAAACACTTAGAGAATCACAGAAGCACAGCTGGGATTGGGCCTCTCCAGTTTAGCCACCTCCTCAGGACAGGGGCACCCCCAACATCAAATTAAGACTTCCCAGCTAACAGCCAAGGCTTGTAAACCCATTTCAGGGTTGCATCCCTTCAAGGGGAAGGTTTTCCTTGCCTTGAACAAACTAAACTACTACTAATTGCTCAACAGATTCAAAATTAGAACTAAAAAATTAGCTCTGCCATCTACCTATTTCACCATGAACAGATGCTTTCAAGCATTAGCTGCTGAATCTGTAACATGAGCTTTATTTTGGGGATTGGGGATACATGTACACCAATCAGCTACTTTGGCTCCAGTAAATACATAAGAGTGCGTGACAAGACAGAAGGCATTAGGGATGTTAAAACCACTAATCAAACCCTTCATGCCACAAACCAGGCTTGTTTTTCTGCCATACACACCAAAACACACAAAACCCAACACATCCTTAAAATACCTACAGCAGTGGGATGTCCTAACATCTCCAAGGATTTACTTTTTTTTTTTTTAAGCTGTTAAGTACTCCCAGAAGCAAAAGAGCAAATGGCCACTTCATTTCCCACTCCACACTGACTTTTTCAAGGCCTTTGGTATTTTTCTTACAATTTGCTTTAAGAAGCAAATAGAAAAGATCGACTCCAACATACCTTAACAATTGCTGGTAGAAGTGCTGAACTTTTATTTCATGCACTGTCTTGTTTCTCAGCCAGTTTAATCTAGAAAGAAGTTGGTTGTAAATGGCAAAAGAAATCTGTTATTTTATACAAAGCCATTAGAAGTCACTGCAAAAACTTTGGAAAGTTGCTTTTAATAGGAGAAAGGAAAAAAGTTCTTGTTTCTTCTGATTTTTTTAAAATGGAATTGTATACAAAAAGTGTCTTTTTGAGGGTATTTAAGAAAACTTCTGCAAAACCATTAACTAAGACTGTCAGAAGAGAACTACTTTGCAACATCCCTTCCAAAAAAACCATATATTTCCAGCTTCTGTCACTGGAAGCATGCTTACCTTGTGCAAGATATTCCCAGCTTTCCTCCATGTCCCAGGTTTACCATACCCTTGATCAAGTTGTCCATAGCTATGGGCCACTCGGCGCTGGGGGACAGCGCTTTGAGTTTATTCCTTGGATCCGTGCAAACAGGCGCAGCAGGAAATGCCCTCATCTGACGTTTCAGCTTCGTTCGAGCTGCCACTGCCTCCCTCCACCTTCAGGAGGGAAGGGACAAATTGTGTCTTAGTAACTTCTTCCACCCAAACCAGTTCTTATTTTTTTGATCTTAATACAGGGCCAGGCTCTCCAGAATACCCCACAGAAACAACCAAAAGCAGCAGTGTATGTGGTAGATAGGGGCTCAAGCTACAGCCACGCACAGAACTACAAATTCACTTCTCAGATGACACTCAGAGAAATTACAAGTTTCTAGATAGAATTAAGCTAAAGTCTCTTCCCAAATTTGTTAAATGGCTGTAATGAAGTATGCCCTTCTCCTTCATATATTGGCAGCGCAAGACTAAGTCTACGTGGTAGAGCCAACTAGTCAGCAACAGCAGTCTCGAGCACAAGCAGGTTTATTAAAACCATTAACACCACTTGCCAACACTCCCAAGAAACAGAATTACACCACAGGATGGCAACTCACCTTTGCAAATATTTGCAGAAACACTGGAGCTCCTGCAAAGTTTCCTTAGCAATCTGGAATATCTCATCTTCCAGAAATTGCTCCAGGACTTGGGCGCAGACTTCTTCCGAGCACCGCGCAATACGCGCTTTACGGTCTCTTTCCAAGGCACATCTAGTTTAAAAAAGACACAAGCCAAAAGCTTAAGCGAGGTGAAGGCAAGTGCTAAAGCAACTGATGGTGGTGCAAGAGTCTATCAACACAGCTAGCAAAAAGGAAGAATTTTCAATGCCTCTCCTTTTTAATCTGTAGCTGTTCCAAAGGAACAGGTGCAATGCAAGGAAAGTCCACATCCAGGGTGCAAGAGAGTTGGAGGAAAAAAGCACACAGGGCAGCCTTGTTCCAAGCAGAGGCATCTTACTTTCACCCTGGAGGATCACTTCTGCCCAACACCACAACTGCACGCTGACAACATGCAGTGCAGCCATGTACATTTTTGTTCTCTTTAAAGGATTTAACTGTGGAAGATGAGCTCTAAGGTCTAACAAGGCCCACCTCTTCCTGACAAATTCTTACCCTCAGGAAAGCATAGTAAACAGTAAAGAGTGCACAATATGCAGTACTCACTTTAATTCATTGTCTGATACCTCTCGAACACTCTCCTTCATTACTTCTTCCATCAACTCCATACACACCAACTGACTCAACTGTTTTATTAGTTGTTCTCTTTCCTTCTTTTGCCTAGAAATACAGAGACCAAGTTCACAAAAGGAGCAATTACCATTCCATTCCATTTCCATTTAGTAACAAAATGTTAGGTATAGTGTTAGACCAACAGTTCATTCACCTAAAATTAAGCTCCCACTGGCTGTCCCCTAAAAATAATCAGATTCAGCTTTGAATGCAACCAAGTCTTTCAATCATACAGCTAGCGATGGAGTTATTTCTTCCTTACATCAAACTAGAACATGTTTAGCTCACTCCTAAGGAAAGTTCCTGCACGTCAAGGTTAGAACACAGGTCCCTCCCTGGAAGCTTTGGGAGAATTGAAGTTCCTCAAATATTCACACCATTTTTGCAGCGCCTCTGTGAGGTTACCCGCAAAAGTAACCAGTACATCATCTGAGCGGGCAAAAAGGACAATCCCTCTTCTCTCTGGTCCCAGGGCAGCTTGAGGTGAGAAAAATTAAGAGATTTCAACCCATGAGAAAGGCACAGGGTCTGAGCACACATCCGCTGACTCAGGTTTGTGCCTGCTGTTTTTATGCTGCCCGGGAGATAACACGACCCAGCAGCGAGACACCAGCAACTCACCTCTCCTCCTCCACTCTGCGCCTCTCCTCCTTAAGTCGCTCCCTCTCTGCGCTGAGCACGTTCCCCACCACCTGCCCGAGGATCTCCCTCGACACATCGGCCAGAAGCTCCTCCACGATGGCCTCTGACACGCTGCACAAAAACAGCAAGTCTCTTTTCAAAGCCTGCAAGTCTCCATTCAGAGCCGTAGAGACTAGACACTCTACGTCAAGCTTGGGTTAGAATGACAGCATGATTTTTGGTCCTCTAAATCTGTTTTTATCTATGAATATGACAGTTTCTTATAGGATGGACCAGTGAGCCAACTCAGGTTCAGTGGTTCAACTAGTCGCTGATAATCTCAATACTTGACAGGGCACAATGAACATGAGAAACCAATGCTTAGAAGATCATTTAAGGCATTCACAGACCAATGGCTTTCAAGTTTAGTACAGCCCAGAAGAGTTCAAATTTGCATGGCAAGTCTCTAGACATCTTAAAAACACCAAAATCCATCTTCCTACAAAAAGTCACTTCTCCAAGTGCCTATGATCCTGCTGGATCAGGGATCAAAGGGATCTAACTGCACCTGCTGGACTGAGCAGCCTAGAAAGAATAATGTATACATGTGTATATAAGTAACCAGCAAACTTTTTACCCATGCTGTTATTGAGGGGATGCTGGATGGAGTGTTTTACAGCCAGACTGCAGCTGCACATCCCACTCTGGAAAAGGGCAGACACCTGGGCGCAGTTGTCAGTAAGATCCAATGCACACAGAATTATTTATGAAGCATGAGCTCACCCAGGTTCACACTTGTCCACAGCGTAACAGACCCCTCTGGGGCTTCCTTTGCTTAGGATACTATAAGTGTCTCAGTCAGTCCTCTTCAGGATTTGTTAGTCAGTTTGCTATGCTTTTTAATTTTTTTCCCCTCCCCAAGTAGATGACCACATAGAAAACTCCAGCTCCAACCCTTGCATTTAGAGCACAGCCTCCACAAGGTGTGGAAAGGTAATCCCACGTACCACCAGGAAACACCAGCTGCAAGTCACTGTCAAAACGCTGGTGCTTAAAGCCAAGGTTGCAAGTGATTTGGCTAGAGAAGACCAGGGCTGACAACAGGCCTGCTGAGTGGGAGGCTGGATCAGATTCTCCCTAAAAGCCCTATGTGCAAGTCTGAATTCCTCTGAAGATGCCTTATTTGAAGTAAAGGATAAGCCAGATCTGGACCTACTCCTCTTATTCCCATTTGGGCAGCTTTCCACCCACAACACATTTGTAGCAGCAGTGATATTAGAGTCATGCCAGGTAGGGTTTAGAGGGGCACATCATCAAATCAACATAAACCAGAAAGTCTAGGGACATCTGAAGGAAGGTCTTTTCCTCCCCCACTGTATTAGTCTCTTTGCTACAAACCCTGCCTTGCATTTTAATTTTTGTATGCAATGCTGCTAGGGCAACCCAGAACTCTTAGGACAACAGACCCCAGAAGCACCAGCATCAAATGTTCTTTACCAGCTTGCTGCAGCCATGTAAGCCACCCCTGCTCGGCCGACTTCTCTGCACTCCTCCTTGATGACATCGTGCACGAGCCCATCTGCCACCTCAGCAATGTCCTACGACAGGGGAGGAAGCAGCTGAAGCAAATGGGATGCTCGCTCAGGACAGCTTGCACTGTCACACAGGAACTGTGAAGGAGTAAATTCTTCCAACATTGTTAACCCATTCTAGTTGGCTACTACAACGGTACTTTTACTTGCAAACTAAGCTAATTTAAGTGCAAAAGTGTGAATCTTAGTATTCAGAGACATGTAATGCCTACAGTAAGAAAAGCAGCAAGAAATGCTAACAGTAAGAAAACACTTGTCTGTGTGTGTATTAAACACAGACAAGCCAAACTACAAAGTATTAAGCAAATTTTGAGAGCAATTCCTATTTTTGTATTTCAGTTCCTTCTACAGTTGTCATTTCTCTCACGTACCAGCTAATTTAATCCTAAAAGATCGGATTTAGTTTTTGTTGAAATGTAGCCACATTTAGGCAGAGCATAAAGGCTCTTAAGCTTTACAGAGCAATAAGGCATTTCAATACAACTCTGGAATTAGCAAAAAAAACATCTTGGCAGGCAGAAAACAGCCTAGGAATATAAGGTACACTTTAAAGACCCAACATTAACAATCTTTAATACACAAGACGCTTTGTCATGTTTTGAAATAAATGTCAAAATATTAGGGAATGGACCAGTATTCACTAAAATAAAGTTTACCTGCTAAGTCAATGTAACTTTCTACTGTACCAGTGGTTTTCTCTTTAAGTTTCTCAAACAGTTGCTAACAGACAGAACTTTGTTTATCTAAAACAAGCAGTAGCATCTTCAGCTGAAACTAGACAGGAGTTTCCTGTCTACACTCGAAGAAACAACTATTCTAACCATAAGATCAGAGTAGGGAGCATCTTCTGGTTCTGATTGGAGACAATCTACAGATCTTGGAATACTTCCTAAATCTTTACCAAATACTCGAGTGGGCTTTTTTGTTGTTGTTGTTGTTGTTGTTTTGTTTTTTTAAATTTCCCTTACCCTGTCTGTGCAAACTGGCTGAGGCTTTGAGGGGAGATGTTCAGGTTGTTCCACAGCCTGGGAAATGGCCTGGGCAGGAGGCAGCAGTGGCACCAGAGGACGAGGTAAGAGCGAAGGCAGTTGAGCTGGGGGCTGGACTCTTACTGCTGTGACATCCAAATCCACAGCTTTGCTCTCCATTCTTCCCTCTGGGGAAGGGATGGGGAAAGGCATCAAGCCATTAAGGGAGTAGAGAAAAATAAATAAATAAAAATAATCAATTCAGTCAATTAGCGGAAGCTAAATCACTGTTGCTTCTTAGACTCAACAGCTTTATAATCTGCTAACATTTATCAGAAAAGTCAGTAACAGAAACATGCTGCCCTGAAGTGAAAATATATTACACAGACCAATTAAATTATTATACAATTACTGTATTCCTTGAGAGTCCATAATTGCTCCAAAAGAAGTAAGCTTAGCACCTAACATGCACAGTGCTCAGAGTAAAAGCAAAATACTTGTACTTTCTGATCCTGGTTGAAAGGAATAGTCCAGCTAGTTTGAAGGCAACCTGCTTAGCAGAGCAAGAACAAGCAGTATACAAAACCTGTGAACTGAAAAGGCAGGTTGGATATCTCAAAGCAGTTAATTATTTCAGCTATGCTGATAAGATTTAGAGCTTATTTCCATAAGTATATTTTCTGTATTAATAAATATGTTTTTTTAAATCTGGAAGTTTGTTAGCTTTTACAGCTTACAGTTTTATTAAAAGCATGTTTTCATTTTATTACTCCCAAATTTGGATGAAATTTCAATTGACATGAGCCAAGAGCAATCTCTAATTTGTAAAACGAAGCTATTCAAAGTGATCCAGCAGTATGTTCCTAAATTGTGTTTTAAATGCCCATTTGCTCTTACCTGCAGCATCCACACTGGATTTTTGGCTGTTGCCAGGTTGATCCACAGCAGTATTGCCACCAGTGTATTTGTTCTGTCCATTGAAGCTACTCACAGGCACGTGGTGAGGCGCTGAAGGTAACGGCCCTCCGTTCACAACTTGCCCAACTGACACATTCAGTTTCTGACTGATAAACAGGGACCTCTGAGGTTTGGGTAATCCATCAGGCACTGAGAAAGCTGAGCGATTCAGCTCCACATAATCGCTGGGGAAATACAAATATTTTTTTAAAAAAGGTACATATTCAAGGCTTCTGCAGCCTATCCATTTTCAGCTGAACAGCTTTTCAGAACTTAAGTGAAGACAGAGGATTTTCAGAACTGCTCCCTAGAGCCTGGGTCTAAATCCTCAGCATAAACCAAAAAAGGAAAGGGCTGAACCCTGTCCTAACTGCTATTCTACCAGAACAGAAAAAAATGTGATGAAGAAAGATGCCAGCACTAGCGACAGCAATGATTTTGAAAGCTGCAACCCTATTCCAATCCAGGCACCTGTGGTCTTACTCATTTGCCCTTTCCAAACTGAGTAGTAACAGGAAATGCACCACTGACAGGCTCAATTTTTCAGTCTTCCCCAGTCACCCCAGTCATACACACAGAATTGCAATTCTGTATGTATCACACTATCATACATGTAAATGTCTATCTGAAAATACATAAATTATGTATTTCCACATACTGTGTACTCTTGCCTGCCAACTGTTAGCCTCTAACATCTTCCTAATCCTGCACTGAAGTCTTTTACACTTCTCCCACTCAACTTTTGCTTTTCCTTTTCTTGCACTCCTCTGGCTCCTAAAAATCTCATCCTTTTATACCACGGAACTTCACCGCACCCTATCTGCATCACAATAACACATCAGCTTCATGAGAAATGTATCCTAGTTTCCTATAGAACTACAGTTCACTGTAGCTGAACAAGATAAAGACTTCTACCTGCGCTATCAACAATGTGCCTTTCTTGGGAAAAAAATCCTGGAGTCCAGCAGAGACTATGCTCGAGTTGCTATCCTTCAGCTGGGGGAGTGCACCTGCTTTTCACCTATTTTCAGGACACCTGTAGGAATTCTTTATCCCTGAAACCCCAAGCACCTAACAAGCCTTGTAAATACTCATGGTGCAAAAAAATAAGCTGCGTGGAAAGACACAGTAGCTACAGGGATGCAAATTCCATTTCTTCAGAGAAAGAGGTGAAATCAAGGACATACTCATAAGTACAGCAATAAAAATAGAAACACTGAGCTCCGTGCCTACCGCTCAGTATTTTGCTTGTATTAAATTCAGTCTCTAAACTTTACTTGTTGTTGTCTTTCTTGATTGTGAAGTTCAGTGAGGGCCTCTCCACGTTACCACTTAGCCTAACATTAATCTAATCCCACTGGACATCCTCAGACAGAAGTTCTTTACCACTTACCTATCAGAAACACTCAGGCCATAATAACTTATGAAGTCAGATGCCTCCTCCCAGTCTTTGAACAGGAGCATGCGTTCCAGGTGACCCAAGGGAAACACTGTAGATCTTTGAGTGCTTACAGTGTAAGCAATATTGAGAGATTTAAGAGCATCTGTACGAATCTGGGGAAAAGACAAAAGAAAGCCAGGTGACTGCTAGGCTAAAGATACCACAGTTCTTCAAACCCCCAATAACTATAAAGGTATTGTAGCCATGAAAAAGCAATATTTTGTAAATAAAAAAATGCCACACTTGGACTCTCCATGCAAACAGCTTCATATTTAAATTCCTTTCCAAGTTTTGTGCTGCTTGCTTTTTAATTTCCACTTTTTCACGCTGCTCATTTCAAACACATCCTTTTGCAATTTTGGGCACGCGTAAAGCTTACAAGGGTTTCTAGTACCTCAAATTAATAATTCATTTCAAAAAATGGTAAGAGTTCTCTGAGTAATTTTTAAATGCATCTGAAGAGGTAAGCACCCAATTATTTTAAGAGATCAAGTTACTATATATTGACTTTTCTGCTTTCTAAAACAAAATTTTCTTCCACAAGTCCCAGACTTTTTCAAGTTAACCCATTAGAAAATATCCGCCTGCCTTTTTCTCACCTGGTTGAAATAACAGTGCAAGATACACGCATTCAGATAGGAAGCTGCTTGCACTAACTTGAAAAACCTCACAAAGTTGTTGCTGTTTAAGGCAGCAAAAACTTGAACCGCAAATCTAACTTCAGGGGAGTTTCTAACCTCAGGATGAAACTGCTGCACTTCTCTGCAGAGACAAAAACAGAAACTTTTTGCTTCAATATCAACAATAAAAAACTGGAGAGCCACGTATAACAAGACAGAATTAAAAAGAGAAGTTTTAAGAGAAACTTGCAACTTTCAGGTTATATGATCAAAACTAAATGTTAAGCAAGACTGCAGGCGAACACTATGACTGCCAAAATCTACTCTTCAAACAGCTAATGTAGTCAACATAATCCACATCATCACCATACTAATATTAAGGTACATTCAAATTTATTGTTAAGAAGTTGAAAGCAAATCAAAATAGTTTCCCAACTTGATGTTCCCATTTTAATACAAAAACTTAATTTAAAAAGTTCCTTCCTTCACCGCCTACACCATAAAAAACACAGCTGCAGTTTGAAATTTATTCCATATTCCACTTCTTAAAGGAGAAAGTAATGAAAATGTGGTATTGGGAGAAATAATTTTATAACACCTGAATACTAACTTAAGCTTCCCCTTCCGTCTTTCCCTTTTTGCAAACTCACACTGTCAGGAATGTCAGAAAATGAACTATTAAAAAAAGCAGCATTGTTACAGTACTCCATTTCTTAACTTTTGCAAATAATTTTGCAACTTGCAACTAAAGCCTTCGCTTCTATTAACCAGACAAATCGTAATCTCATTATTCCCCAAAAGCAAAAGAATAAAAAGAAATACCCACTCTTCTCACCTGAGAATATCACCCTTGTTGAGATTCAGCAGAACACTATAACCTCTGAACTCTGCTTCGCTCTTGCAATAAATGCCCTTGTTAGCCAGGTCCTGATACATTTCCTTCAAGCTCTGCAGGCATTTAGTCATATTCTCGTTGTTAATTTTGGCATCAAAGGAGGACATGGGCTCTTCACACAAATGATGAGCACAGTGGATGTGAAAACGAGTGCACTTCTCAATCAGAGAGACTGTCAGTGGGCTGCAGAGATGTTGTTGCGTTATATCCTAATTACAAGGATACACAAAGCATTATATGTATTTTTGAGTAGGCTTGAAGATCAGAGTAATCTAACACCACCTTTAGAAAATTCTTATTTTGACCGAGTCAAGCTTCAACTTGAATGCTGAAATTACTACTACACTTGCTTCACTTCACAGCATCACATGGGAACCTGCATTCTATTACCTACTATCTCCACATCCACTACTACTCACCTTTCTTATGCCACGGGTTCTGTTCCACACAAAGTCATACCATTCTCGATAGTTCCCTTCTCCTTGGTCCATAATATTCGTCACTAAATAGTCCATGGTCATGCTTAACACCTCAGAGGGTCTCAATTCGTGGGGCAAAGGCTCCTCCTGATCTGCTGAAGATCTGCTATATTCCTTAATTGCTGCTGCATGATCTACCTGCGAGAGGCAGGAAAAAAAAAGACTATTAAAAATGTTTTCAGCAATAAAAAGGGGTTTGTCATATCCATGTCTTTAGATTAATATGGAACACACTGCTGAAAGGAGATTCTCTACTGTTTACACTAGCCAATTATGCTCTTATAGACAATATTTTCTTTCATAACAGAATCATGTACAAGATGAATTTGAGACAGCCAGATGACCTGCATTTGTGTACTACTGCCCCCAACTATTGTTCTAGTCAGGCTTATACAGCTAAAAAAAGGCACCTAATTGCCACAGTGAAACAGTAATTCACTAGCATTCTTGTTTTACAATGTAGATCTGAAAGACAGTAGGATTACTGAAATGCTCTACAGAATTTGGTCTGTAAGGGTCTCAGAATCAACCCTGCAATCAGCTAAGCAACACTGACAGCTTTATGTAAGCAATAAGTGAGCAGATGTGCTGGGAGCAGCAAATCCCTGCGTGCAGAAGGCTCATACCTTGTCAGATCCTAGAAGCACTTCAAAGATACTGAGCTGGTTTCTTGTCTCCCTCATGTAGCGCTCCTTTTCGGGACACATGTCCGGGCAGGTGCCCACGACTGTTTTCGCTTTGCCTAAATCCGTCCTCTTGACTCGAGCTAAGAAGAAACGTTACAAATGAACAAATATCCTAACACCAAGCACTGCTGATTTTTGCTTTCACTACCAGCTAAAATTCTAGTGCACCCACACAGCCTTACCCATACAATGTGCCTCAGCTGAAGCCACATACATGCCTCAATGGATAGACAAGCACACTGGCAGGACAATCACTAACATAGGAGATGATGGAAAGGCATCTCTAGAAGCTCCCATCCAGCCTTCCCTTTGGAGCAGGTTAGCCCCAACACCACATCAGGGCAGCCATGGCTATTAATCAAGGTTGCAAACCTTCATGGATGGAGTGTCCCCCCCCTTACCTGTCCCCACCATGCCCTGGGGGAAGATTTTCCTGATGTACTCCTCAATAGCAACAACTCTGCTAGAGAGGTGAAAGTCTCTAAAATACCTGTCATTTTGCATCCTAGTTTACCAGTCGTTATTTTATAACTCCATGTCAAGTGACCAAACAATCAGCTGATTAAAAACAGCATTTTAACAAGATTCAGGTTCAGCTTTGAAGAGGTGACAACAAAAAGGAAAGGGCTTAAAACCCAGGACTGTGGAATTATCTATGTGGCATCCTAGGGTCAAGGAAACCAAGACCCTGTAATTACAGGTCAGGCACATGTGGCAGTGCACACATTTATTTGACTGCACTAAACATTTCTTTTTCCCAGCAGAGAAACTGATGTTACACTCATATCAACTTGTGCAAACACTACCTTGTCGCATGATTTTATCCCTTTGGTCCAAAAGGCGGTATCTTTCCTCTGATGTCTCGGCCACTAATCCTACCAGGTTACTCAGGGATGACATGGAAGCTCCCAAGCTTTCCGAGCTCTGCCCTTCAGAACTGGAATCATAATCTGTTTCAAACTGTAGCGACTTACGGAGACCAGACTTCTTGGCTGGAGAACTGAAAACAAGACATTGTCATCAATAATCACATACTACAGCCCTGGCTTTAAAGGCACTGTTTAGTACATGACACACGACAACATACTGAGTAAATGAGGCATATATACATACACCAAAGCTGGAGTGAGCTAAAGGTTTGGTTTTTCCCCCCCCCACACACACTCTTTTCCTCAATTTAAAGAAAATAAAGAAGCATAGCAATTAATTCACAATTCTTCTAATTTTACAATTATAGGACAATGAATATCAAATGGATCCCATGCACATGGCAAAATCTGTATTTTGAAAGACGGGTCAAGACAGGTCAAGCATGAATTATTCCAGCAACACATGTTTACAGCTTTACTAGCTTTCACTTGATAAAAGCACAAGATAATTTCCCAAGGAACACTTCCAACCAACATGTGATAATATCACTTTTGTGATATGATAGAGACCCAAAAAAACAATAATGATGCTGAATCTCAAGAGAGGCATTCTTAAGCAGGCAAGGAAGGAGGCGCATACCGATTTTACATACCATGAGCGATAATGAGTGACGAGTTCCACATCTGATCAGAGAACTCAACTGAAAAAGCAATGCTAGCCTAACGTCCCAGCCATGAAAAAGACCTTGCTCAAATGCAACTGAAGTTCTGAACCAGCAGCAATAGAAAGCTCAAATCAACCTTTTTTTTAGGGAAAAAGTACCAAGTAAATTACAATAAACATTGTAAAACAAACCAAAATGAGGATGGACAGAAAAGATCAGATAACCATAAAGCCACAACAAAAAGGCCAGGTGAAAAGATTTTGAAGTTCAGTCTGATTAAGGTGTAAAACAGAAAAATCATTTTCAGCTGCTTCAAGGATAAGAAGCTTCCAGATAATTGGTTAGACTAGAAGACACTCAGCTCAAAGCAAAACAAAACCACAGCAGAAAATCTAAAGGAACACAGATGCAGATAATCCATTCACAGTAAAGGAGAAAAACTTCTAATACCAGACCTGTTCTTTAACAGGGGGGTGGGGATTGAACAAGACATGGCAATCACATGGGGATCACAAATATCAGAGTGCTACTGTAAAGCCTACTCACACTGAATACAAAACTAAAAGCTAAGCAATTAAATCTGCCAGTTTAAAATAGATGGAAGCATGTTTCCTCTACACAGTTTAAGTGAAGCAGCAAAGGTAGTGCTACAGCACACCACAGGAGTACAAACTAATTCCAAAGTAGGAGACACACAGACAGGAAGATTCACTGGTAATGCCAGCAGGGCACAAGACCATTCCAGCCTAAGATGTCCCTGAATCTTTGGCAGCCAGAAGTACATTTGCAAAAAGGAATTAATCTGCATTTGCACTTTATTATCCACCTACCCTGAGCATCTGCCAACATCCACTTTCAAGGAAAATTTCTAGTCTGACTCCATACCACAGGTGCAAGGTCTTAGGGCCAAGCTACACACTCCACTGAGGATCACCAGCAACAGAAAAAGCCAAGCCAGCCACATGAAACAGAAGGACTCATATACACAAGCCAGTTATGTAAAATGGGGCAAGATGTCAAGCTCACCAGCTATCCTCAGAAGGGAATTCTCATTCCACAGGACCGTATTTGTCCACAGAGAAATTATTCTCTTCAGGAACAGATGTAATTAAGCCATGTGTTTTTTTTTTTTTTTTTTTTTTTTTTTTTACAAAGCCATGCTAAGTAGTGTTGGGTCTTGACCATGCACTGTTTTACCCTGTTTCCTCAGGTCTTGTTAAAAATATGCCCACATAACATCCAAAATAATAAGAACAAACTTGGAAGTAAAGCATCTTCATGAACAGTGAGGGAAAAAACACCTAACAAAATGCAAAACTTGTGACCTTATAGCATAGCCAAAAAGCCCCATGTTGAGAATGAGTGTGCCAGAGGAGACAAATGAAGAACTCCTGCTTAATAAGAACAGCACTGGACACTAATATAAAGTAAATTGATTACCATTTCCTCCTACCCACCCCATTTCCCAACAGTTGGGATTCCTTGAGGAGCACACATACCTTTTACCAGGTAGGACATTGCTGGCAGATGACCTTATTAAAGGCTTCCGAAGAGGGGAATGCTGATAGCTTTGTTCTTCATTGCTTTGCCTTCCTTCCTCTTCCCCTCCTTTCTTCTCCTTAGATGAATACTCTCTTTTTGCAGGGCCTGAAGTGATATGTAGAACAAAGTCATACTAGACATCAAGTTATTCAATCAACTCTTTTTTTCCTCCTGAGGGTGAGGGAAGGGAGGCAGCAGGTTTAAAAATATTATTACCGAATAAATCTACAAGTTACTGTTTTGTTTATATAAAGCTTATAAAACAACTTACACTAGAAGTTAGCTTGAGGTTGATTTGAAGACTTTTAAGTCTTCAAACTAGCTGTTTTAAAATATTCATATTCAAGTTTTCATTGACCTTAAAGGTACAGTATAACCAGAAAGAATAACAGGCAGCCTTGTAGGTATTGCTTCCAGGTGTTTGCCTTCAGGAAGACAATTCTGCAGCTATTCATTTTCAATGAAGGCAAATTTCTGACTGGTCAGAGCTGCAGCAAACCTTGCATTTACCAACAGCTGAAGAGTATCCCCAGGCTAAAAACCTCTAGAGGTATGCAAGCAGCACGCACAAAACAAAAGGCAGCACTTTATAGTTCAAGTATGGCTTTGGGCATGAACAGCCTGCGTTCACATCTCATCCCAACTCCAAGCAGGGACTAGAACCCAGATTCCCCATTTCTACACTGAATTTTCTGTAAGACAGGCAGGTACATTGCTCTCTCCTTGGTTCAAATGATATATAACTGCTTATACACAGAGGAGCAACTTCAACAGCTGAGGAAACTCACTCCAGAATATTCAGTAATTCAATTCTCAGGAAACTTTCCTAAAACCTGGAAGCCTACACCCTAGCCCTTATTCTGAAGCAAATAACTGGGCATACAAAAACAGATTTTCAAACATCCCAGAAGATCATCCTGCTTCTAGAAGGAGCATAGAGATGACTATCATTATGTTATTCTTCCTATGGGGTTACAGGAATGGTTCCTACAGCACCTTTTAAACCTACACTGCCCTTTCAGGAGTCTTCAACTCTTTGAAATGGTTTAAAGTGTCAGAAACAGCATTTTGGCTCAGGGTAAACTGTTTTACTCCATAGGAATTCAAGAGTAGAAACAGTGGACTTCTCAAACACAATTTATAACCTTCCCACTTAAAATTTCCCCCACACAAGAGGACAGTAAAGATGAAGCCCGACTAGAGAGAACGAGTAAGGACTTTACTCTGCTCAGTGGTTGGGCGACAAATTGCCAAACAGTTACCGGAAAAGGGCAAGACAGCACACACAGCATACGCACCATGAACGCTCAAAAAGCTCCAAACTCCATCTCAGAAATGATAACTAACTTTTAGCACTCTCAGGAACTCTGCACACCCCAAAAATTCTGCTAATACAAGTTAAAAAATGCCAAACTTTTGAATTTCATAATATTCCTGCACGTTCCTCCTCTGGAGATATTTTTGTTTGGTCCTCAGCAGGCAAAACAAGTACAGAAGGTGATGCCATTTCTCTCAAGTATCACCCAATTATTATACGTGCAAATAGACTTACTTGTCTTCTTCTTTTGCCAAAATGTTACAATGTCCTTGTGCAATTCTTTTGCCTTCTTTCTGGCAAGAGCAGCAGAGTCCTAAAAGAAAACAGAGCACAGTATGAAAGCCAAGGGTATCACAACACTGTGTAACACGGGTCTTTGCTAGGGACACGCAGTTACCCATTTCTGCAAAATCCTCAGCACTGCTTTCCAACCTCTTCCTTAAAACCTACATACAGTCTGCAGGATTGGGCAGGTTTCCACCAAAACTGCTCCTTTCGCAACATCTCTTTCAAGCTTACAACAGGGGTGACCAAAAGCTTATTTTTAACCAGAAAACAGGAGCAGAACTCGCTTCTCAGCGCACCTCAGTGCTGACCTGAGGTCACTACTTGCAAGGAGCAGATGGTCTTGCAAAAACTACAACAGAACATCTAAGCTTTGAGAGACAGCAGAGATTTTGAGCAAGAGTGCACCCTTAGGTCTAAGGGCCACATGACAGTAGTCTTGATCGGTCTCTGGAGGTAACTGTAAAGATCTGCTTGGTGTTCAAGTTGGTGGAAAAACCACAGCTGAAGTTTGGCAACATTGCAGGCAGTTGTGATGTTCAAAATACGGCCCTATCTGCCCAGCACCTCTCTAACCTTGCCTATAATTTAAGCTGTGCTCATCTGTGCTGACTTTCAGATAGAAAAGTGTTGTCAGATACAGGCACAGTTCTTGTGGCAGCGAAAGCGTGTGGGCACCCTACACGTGTGGATTTATACCCATTTCTTTGGATTACGTGACACTCACATGATCGAAGAAGTGGAGGATGGCCATCTTCTTGTTGCGCCGCGTCATGACGCGCCGGACCTTGACGAACTGCCCGAAGTGCTCCTCCAGCACGCTGCGCTCGTTGAGGCTGTCGGGCACGTTCTTGCACTGGATGGCGGTGAGCTCGCCGGGCGAGAGCCCTCCGAGCCCCTCGGCGCCCTGGCCGCTCCGCGGGCGCCGCGGCGGCGTCGCGGCCGCGTCTGGAATGGGGGTGAGAGGCGCGGGTGAGGAGCGGGCCGAGGGGCGCGGCCCGCCCGCGCCGCGGAGCCCCCCGCGGGCACCCACCTTCGCGGGGCGGCTCGCGGGGCTCGGGCGGCGGCGGCAGCTCCTCGGCGGGCGCCTCGTCGCGGGCGTCGCGCGCGCGGCCCTGGCTGCGCAGCACGTCCTGCAGCGTGCGGCCGAACAGGGCGCCGCCGCGCGGCCGGCTCAGCAGCACCGCGCGCTTCTCCGGCGGCGCCGCCCGGCCGCCCCCCGCCGCCGCCCGCCGCGGGGAGCGCTCCCGCTCGCGCTCCCACTCCTCCTTCCGCTTCAGCCCCTTGGGCGCCGCCTCCGCCGCCTCCTCCCCGCGCCCCGCCGCGGCGCTGGGACGCGGCAACGAGAAGGGCCCCCCGCTCGACGCCGCCGCCTCGGGGGCCGCCTCGGCCGCGAAGCCGACGGGCACCGAAAAGGTGAAGGCGGCGGCCGGGCCCTTGTCTCCGTCGGCGCTCGGCAGCGGCTTGAAGGCGGCGGCGGCGCTGCCGCTCTCCGGCGCCTTGAAGCGGAACTCGGGCGGCGCAAAGGCCCTGCCGCCCGCCGCCTCCGCCAGCCCCGGGAAGGCGCCCAGGGTGGTGGGCGGCTTGAAGCTGAAGTCCGCGTTCCCCGCCGGGGCCGGGGCCTGGCCCAGCCCGTAGGGCGGCGACCCGAAAGCGGGGACCCCGGCGGCGAAGGCGCCGCCCTGCCCGAAGCGCGGCGGCGGCGCGAAGCCCCCCGCGGGCGGCCCGCGGAAGGGGCCCCCGCCGCTCATGGCCGCGGCTCTTCTGCTCGGCGGGACGCCGCGGCGCAGGCGCCCTCGGTGGAGGCGGGAGCGGGGCCCGGGGCGGGACGGGGACGGTGCACGGGGCGGTGCACGGGGCGGTGCACGGGGCGGGCCCGGGGCGGGACGGGGACGGCGCATGGGACGGGCGCGGGGCGGTGCCGGTGGCCGGTGGCCGGCGCGGCGCCATGAGCCTGCTGATCCGCAACGCGCAGCGGGCCGTTCCGCTGCGGCGCGCCCCGCTCCGCCGCGCCGTGGCCGTCCTGCGCGCCGCGCTGGGCGCCGCGCGCTTCGACGTGGCGCTCGTCTGCGCGGGCAACGGCACGATGCGGCGGCTGAACGCGGCCTACCGGCGGCGCGACGAGCCCACCGACGTGCTCTCCTTCCCCTTCCACGAGGTGGCGGCGGGCGAGCTGCCGCGGCCGCGCCGCCGCGACGAGTACAACCTGGGCGACATCTTCCTGGGCGTGGAGTACATCGGCGAGCAGTGCCGCGCCGCCGGCGAGGACTTCCACGGCGCGCTGGTGGTGAGCGCGCGGCGCTGCGCCTTGCTGGGGGCCGCCTGCAGAAATAGCCCCTTTTTGCAAAAAAAAAAAAAAATAGCCAACAAAATGTCATTTGTGTAATTTTAAGATGCGTTATGTTTTTTGGTTGTTCCCCTGGACAGGCGACTGCAGCCCATGGGTTGTGTCATTTGCTTGGCTACCAGCACAAGACAAGAGCGGAGTGGCAGCAGGTACGGAGGCGGCCTCAAACCGGGAGGGTTTGCAGCGGCAGCCCTGTCAGATAACGTGCCCTGCTGCAACGGGAGGATTTCCTCTCCTGCCCTCTCCCATGGGGGGATAACCCTCACATCCTGGCAGCCCCTTGG